>NW_027397063.1:62701951-62818961 GCF_003265705.2 Callorhinus ursinus
ACACACACACACACACACACACACACACACACACACACACACACACACACCATAACTTCATTTTCTATTCATCAGTTGATAGACACTTGGGCTGTTTCCCTAATTTGTCTACTGTAGATAATGCTGCTATAAACATGGGGGGGGGCAAGTATCCCTTTGAATTAGTATTTTTGTATTCTTTGGGTAAATACCTAGTAGTGCTATTGCTGGATCTTAGGGTTGGCCTATTCATTGCTGCAGATTAGAGGAAGCTTAAATGGGGTGTCTGAAGAGAGGGATATTGAAATAATTTACTCCGCAAGACTCTAGAAATGCTCAGAAGCAGAAGTGTACAGAATCCAGCTAGGCAGAGGTGAGTTACAGCAGTGAAAACAGAAGAACTGGTAGAAACACTTCATATAGCACTTAGACCCTCCAGATTCCTTCTCTTGTTCCCAAACCCATAGAAGACAAGAGGTTTAGTTTCTAAAGAAATTGAATCTGAGAAGCTCTGTACTTTGGAACTTGGTGGGGAGGCTAAAAACAGATTTTTTTTTTTAAGATTTTATTTATTTGAAATAGAAAACGAGTGGTGGGGAGGGGCAGAGGGAGAGAGAGAGAGACAGAGAAGCAGACTTCCTGCTGAGTAGGAAGCCTGATTCGGGGCTCAATCCCAGGACTTGGAGATCATGACTTGAGCCAAAGGCAGAGGCTTAACGAACTGAGCCACCCAGGCGCCCCTAAAAACAGACAGATTAAAAAGGAATCTGCACACTGAAAACTGAAATTCTAGCAACTTGGGGTTTAATACTGCAGGCAAGGGATTAAGGATTCTTTTCTAGAGATATTTAATGACCCCAAAGAAAAGAATGACCTGGGGTGGGCGATGGCAATGAACAAAGATAATTATTTTCTAGTTAAATCCACTAGCTTCATTCTCTATTCATAAGGATCACTAAATATTTAAAGATCGCCTCATATACAAAATACAAGAAAACAAGTAAACTAGGAAAAAGAAATACAGAGAAAGCAGAGAATTTGAGAAGCAGAAGAAAATATTAGAGCAACATGAGAAGATATTATGTCTATGAGATAAAAAGAGGATGACAAAACAAGGATCTAGTAAATAAGAAGGGGCTTTCAGAAAATAAAATAGGGTAATACATCCTCTTCCACACCCCAAATTCTCAATGAAGGAGAAGGCAAAATAAAGTCATTTTCAGACATGCTAAGATTCAAAAAGTATCCCCCACACAACCTTTCCTCAAGAATTTATTGAAGAATGTGCTTTGGTAAAATAAAAGTAAGTTGAGAAAGAAAAGGTGCCATCTCAAAACCAGACTCTGACACAGCAGAGAGCTAAAAGGCAGTGGCAAAGGCAAGTCCCATGTGAGAACTATACAGCAAGTCTATAGAGCAACTAGTCCAACTGAAGCAGAAAGATGGAAAAAACTGAGGTGCTTCGGTGGCTCAGCTGGTTCAGCATCCCACTTTTAATTTCAGCTCAGGTCATGATCTCAGGGTCATGAGATCAAGCCCCATGTCAGGCTCCACACGGGGCAAGGAGCCTGCTTAAGATTCTCTCTATCCCTCTGCCTCTCCCTGCACCGTGGCTCACACACACATCTCCTTTCCCTCTCTCTCTCTCTCAAAAAAAAGAAAAAAAAAGATGGAAAAAATCTGAAGTGATAAGATGGTATGTGCAACCACGTTTCATCATGTGAAAAACTCAATAGAGTTATGTAAGATAAAGATATTTAATAATAGGTACATGGACAATTAAGCAAATAAAAATGACACAATTATTATGCTCAAGAAAAATGAAGGGTTGCAAAAGAAAGGAAGCATGGTCATAATATACTACTTGAGTAATGACAGATAACTACATAGTCACATAACTCTAAATGCTATTAATTTTATTAACAGTGATGGCACTATATTTGAGTGACAGAGGAAGAGGCAGAATGATTTGATATGAAAGAGAAAGTTGTTATCTACTATGACAATAAATCCATAATGTCCAAAGTTGGTAAACTAGAGAACAGCAGTATATGCATATTATCTAGAAATGTGGAGGGAAAGGCAAGGGAGTTTGCTAAGAAAATGGAGATGATTATTTTTAGAGAATGAAACTGGGGATTGCTGGGAGGTGACAGTTATTTTCCATTAAGTTTTTTGATAATATATAACTTGTAAAGATATTTACTTCTTCAAAAAATAAAAAGGAAAGATGATTCATTAAATGTACCTAAAACAAGTATAACCTAATGTTTTGATCTTTATGCTTTTTTAAGTTTTTAATGATCACTTATTAAAGGCGACACCTAATTATACTAAAATTAGAAAAACAAGAAGAAAATGAAAAAAGGAGAGTATACACAGAAATGTTATTCCTTTTTCTGTGGATATCAATATCACATAAAATACTTTAAGGACTCTGGAACAGAAGAATTTAATAAATATTGCAAGAATTAGTGGAAGGAAAGAAAAATCTGATACACTAAGGATTCCCAGATCATTGGTAAGGCAGAAGGAACGAAAGGGGTAGGAAAAGAACAAGTGAAGAAAGTGAGAAAAATTTCCTTTTATTATATATCACAGAATAAAATTATTTGAGAGACTAAGTCATATCATATGTAAACAAGTACAGAGTACACGCTTGTTTGTATAAATATTTTTATACACATATGCAAACATGTACGGGATACTTGCTGACTTTACTTAACATATATCATCTCTCATCAGAACAATAAATAAAACATACTAGGAAATGTTCTCCCATAGTATCAGAAGGAATGAAAAATAATGAAGAATGGTAGAGATTACCTGTAGTCATCTATTAAAGTTAAAATAATAGTATAATAAAGTGCTGAGTAAAAGCTCTGCTAAAAAAATGTATACAGAATACAAATAGGTCATCTGTATTAAGTCCTATTAGCCAGTAAAATAAAAAAGAACAGTTTATATACTAATGGTATCTATTTACTATTATTAGATTTATTCTATCACATTAATCAATTATAGAAGAATAACAAGCTTGGCTTCTCCCAAGTATTCAAAAAATACATGTAGAAGTTTCCTGAATCTGTGTACTTTACTGAGGCTATTCATATTTTAAGCTATTACTTACACATGCTCTCTTTGCTATTACGGAAATTGCTGTAAAAATTAAATGTTACTCAGAGAACATTTTATTATGAAGAATATTAAGTTAAAGTAAGTGTTGGATGTTGTGACATACCAAGCTACAGTATAGTCAGTCACTCATTATTATTCAAAGAGGTTGTATAACTTTCATTAATACAATTATAATAACATTCCAACTCTTGAAAGACACACTCAGGAAATCAATCATAAAATAATGTTTCCTTGGTATGCAATATATATATATTTTTTTAATATTTTATTTTTAAATAATCTCTACACCCAATATGGGGCTCAAACTCACAACCCCGAGATCAAGAGTTGCATGCTCCACCGACTGAGCCAGTCAGGAGCCCCTGCAATGTATTTTTCTGGAATAAAACTAACTCAGTCATAGTAAAAATGTGAAGGACTTTGCATGCATAAATAAGGACTGTCATAATTAGAAGTAAAAAAATTTACCTGACATAGAGGGATCGCTTCTGGCTAGTTCGAAGAGAACCTGATCCTGAACTAATGCTACTATTCATCATCTGCTCCCGTAAGTCATGTATTTTGGCTTCAAAACGACTGTATTCTGATGGGAAAAAAAATAAAATTTATACTTTACATTCTAAAAAATAAGTTACTTGAAAATAAAGTATTAAATGTGTTAGCTGTCTTTTTTTGATTAAATGTGGTTAGAACCTTAATAGAGTAACCTATATAAGATTTTGGCCAAAATGCAAACTTCAAAAAAAAAAATTAACAATTTTCTAAATGTACCATAAGTTAGAATTGGCTGAATGAGAACTTTTTCATATGCTATTTTAAAGTTCGTATCACATTTAATCAATTAAAAGACAACTTTCATGCATCGAATACCAGTATCAATCTCATATTACTATCTAATTTAACTGTAAATTTTAAAAACTAAAACTCGTAATTTATTCTGATTTTTATACTTAAAAAGAACAATCCTATAATGATTTGTAATAGATGCTGTTTACTGCCTTTAATACAGCAAAAATATGCCTTAAAAATTAATAAATTAAATTTACTTCAATTCATTTTGTAATTTATAAATTTTCAAAATGCCAAAATAAGACACAAAGCAATTTGAGTAAACATTTTAAGAATGTTTTTATATAAAAACAGGTATGATTTTGAAGATGAACTATTTTAGACTATATCATAAAAACCACCAAATCTATTAAAACCTTAGGCACTTTTTCAAATATATTGCAATTATACACTTACACACTTTTATACCTTCTTCTCTATTTATAATAAACAAATTATTTTACAGAAATTAGGTTAGTGCTCATCAGATTTTCTTATAAAACCAGGCTTTTATCAAGAGCAAATCCCTTGCTTGGGAGTTTGTATAATTTAAGAAGACAGAGTAAGAGTAAGCATGATTATTGTGGAGTTATTCTTCCTTTCACCATAGTTATCAAGTTTGTTTTATGGGTACTAAGATTAACTGAAGTAACAATTTATCAAAAAACTCAAAAACATTTAAAAGTTCTCATATTAATATGTAATAAAATGTTATTTTATTGTCCTTTAAAAATATAATAGGAAATTTAAAATATAAACGTTAGTAGACAGTATAACGTATCCATTACAATTCAACAATTAACAACTCATGGCAAACCTTATTTGCGTAGACACAGCTAAGATACAGGCAGACTGATGGATGGAGATATAAATAAAAATATAAAGTGAACTGTGAGTTTATACTGGTTCTTCTTCTTTTTTAAGTTTTATTTATTTAAGTAATTTCTACATTCAACGTGGGGCTTGAACTCACGACCCCTGGATCAAGAGTGGTATGCTTCTCTGACAGAGCCAGTCAGATGCCCCTAAACTGGTTCTTCTAATTAAAAATTAAGACCGTTAGATTTTTAATTAATCTATTCGATCATATCTGTATGTGCTTTCTTGCATAAGAGTAATTCTAGTTCTTAAGACACTGGGAATAACAGAGTTCTGCATGGTGACTTAAAATTTTATCCACTATTACATTCACAACAGCTTTAAAATAACACCAACAACTAAGACCATGACATCATTACTGAAAACAGCTAATTACTTTCCCTACTTCTTTTTATCTTACTTAGAGCATGGTCTAATAGAGAGAGAGAGATATATACAGTTTAATGGCTGTTTTATTTATTTATTTATTTATTTTTAAAGATTTTATTTATTTATTTGAGAGAGAGAGAATGGGAGATAGAGAGCACGAGGGGGAAGAGGGTCAGAGGGAGCAGCAGACTCCCTGCTGAGCAGGGAGCCCGATGTGGGACTCGATCCTGGGACTCCAGGATCATGACCTGAGCCAAAGGCAGTCGCTTTAACCAACTGAGCCACCCAGGCGCCCCTTAATGGCTGTTTTAAAGTGACTCTGCGTAGTTCCTCCCTAGGTGTTACTGTTGCCAATTGGATATACATTTAGGTTCATTTGTTCTTACTTAGTTTCAACTTCAATTTTTAGGGGCTGCTTTTTAAATTTTTCATTGTTTTTAATAGGTAGGTAAAATAGTTCCAAGGTTGTATCTGTAAAACAAGGATATTAAAGATAAAGTTTAACTTCTAGCCCTCTCTCCTACCCTACTCTGTCCTGGTCACTATATATAAATATTTTAAGAAAGGATTATTATAAACATTTAAAGAAAGGCTTTTTTAATATTTATTATAAACATTTAAAGAAAGTTTTTTTCTTCCAGGGGCACCTGGGTGGCTCAGTTGGTTGGGCATCCAACTCTTGATTTTGGCTCGGGTCATGATCTCACAACGCTGAGTGTGGAGCCTGCTTAAGATTCTCTCGCTCCCTCTCCCTCTGGCCCTCCACCCACCTCCGCTTCCCTCTTCTGAAAAAAAAAATAAAAAATAAAAAAAATAAAGGTTTATTCTTCCATTTTTTTTTTTAAAGATTTTATTTATTTGACAGAGAGAGAGCAGGAACACAAGCAGGGGGCGTGGGAGAGGGAGAAGCAGGCTTCCCGCTGAGCAGGGAGCCCGATGCGGGATCATGATCCTGGGATCATGACCTGAGCCGAAGGCAGATGCTTAACAACTGAGCCACCCAGGCACCCCTATTCTTCCATTTTTAATAATACAAGCAGATACACATGTATATGTAAATATATTTAGACATACTTATTCTGTTATTTTAATATATATGTAATATATAATTATGTATATATTACATATTCACACAAACATACATATATATACATATATATATATATACACACACACACATTGCTCCTTTCTAAACACTAACCTACACATTTCTTCCAACATGCTTATTTTACTTAACAGAAAGTATAGTAATAGTCTTACTAACAGTAACAGTAAGGACACTGTATGGTAGCATATATAGACATCTCTCATTTTTTTTTTAAAGATTTTATTTATTTATTTTTGACAGAGAGAGAGAGAGAGAGAGAGAGAGAGAGAGAGAAAAGAAGGGGGGGGGGGGGGGGGGGGGGGGGGAGAAGCAGGCTCCCCGCTGAGCAGGGAGCCTGATGTGGGGCTCGAACCCAGGACCCAGGGATCATAACCCAAGCTGAAAGGCAGCCGCTTAACCAACTGAGCCACTCAGGGCGCCCCTCTCATTCTTTTGTAATAGCTATATGGTTCTTTTGCATTTAGCCTTTACCTCTTTGTTAGAAAAAAATACTGTTAGATTCTGCTTTATCAGCAAATCTGAAAATTGTTTTCTTTGAACAATTAAGGTAACTTTTGATATAACTGAAGCTGTTTGATCTCAGTTCTATTCGTATTATTTTATACTTTATTTATATATATGGCAAACCTTCTGTATCAATAGTTGTGTCAGAGTATATTTTCCCAAGATATGTGCTTGCATCCCACATGTTCTTGTACTATGTGACCTTGACATTCCCCCATCAAGAGGTGGAGTCTAATCACCCTCTCCTTGAATTCTGGCTGGCCTTTGACTCACACGCAAATGAACATGGTAGAAATGATTCTATGTGATTTTCAAAGTTAGATTAGAAGAAGTCATGAAACTTTTGCCTGTTTCTTTAGGGATGCTTGTTCTGGGGTAAGTCAGATAACCATGGAAGAAGTCTGATAATCCTCAAAGCACAATGCTGCAGAGGTCCCATGATGGTGTTCTGAGCCCAAACTTTTTTAGCCAGTATCACCAAGGCACAAGACAAGGGGAGTAAAGCCATTTTGGACCCTCATCCACCAGCTGAATCCCATTAAGTGACCTCTGTCTATGCCACAAAGACCATTCAAAGTCGTGACTGAATTCCTAATCTACAGGATCCATAAAATGGTTATTGTTTTAATCCACTAAGCTTTGGAGTAGTTATGAAAAACACACTCTCACTGTGCGGTCTGTTTACACATACACAAAATACAAAAGGACAAGCCTTCCTAGATTTAAAAATATATATTAAATTCCTAAAACAAGGAATTATATAAATATATATGTATATATAAAAACACTAAATTTATATTTTATAAATACATTTATAAATGTATTATTTTAAACATCAATATTTAATATTTCATAAAATATTCATAAATATTTAATAAAATATTTTAAATAAATTTATATAATTTCAAGGACAAACATATAAATATAAAATTAGGAAGGTTTATTCCTCTGTTCTAATGGTAATCTTTTGTTTGGTTTTTGCCCCCTCCACCATGAGCAATCTCCACAGAGCCAAACTCAAATATTATCCTTTTATATCCAGTTTAAACTTTAAAGCAATCAGAAAGCTTATATTACTTTCATGGGATCTTCAAATTTTCCCCATTTTCTGATAACTGTACTTTATCCAAATTGTCAGAGCATACAGTCTTTTCATATTATATATTCTCCTACTTACAACTAAATTAATTGTTAGCACCAGCCCTTAGGTCAGTATCTCTCCCATCATTTTGGGTGTCTGAAGTTTGTTCTTTCTTCTCAGAGTGACCTGAATATCAATCTGTTTATATATTTGACTGCAGCCTTCATATATGAAAGTCTATTTGACTCAGTTTCCTTCTTTGACTGAGTATGCTGACTACAGTGTTTCCCATGAGACATTGCTGATGAAGTTCTAATGACTACCTCATTTTCTTTCCTTTAAAGAGTTTTCTGTTTTTTTTTTTTTGGCCTGGAATTCCACTGAATTTTTTTTTCTTTACTTTTTTATTCTGAGATTTTTGTTATCATTTATTTGTGAAGTTAAAAACAAGTGATAGCAAGTAAAAACTTCCATACAACTTTTGGTTTGTTCTCAATTTGTTTTTAGTTTCAATGTCATCCTGAACAGATGGAACAGGACAGACCAGTCCTGGGAGTGAGGGGATCCCAGGGGAATGGAGCCAGGCAGAGAAGGAGAGCAGAGAGGCTACGGGGCTTTTGGGGGGGTGGGGGTTGGAGGGCAGGGTATGTGTGTGTGTTTTTCTTTTAATCCCAATAATTTTATGAGAATATTTCTCAGTGCTGGTTATCACCTTAGGTAAATAGAATGTCTTTTTGATATGTAGTTTGATTTTTTTTTTAAATTTCAGGACAGTTTTCTTGTTTATACACTATTAGTATTTGTTCTATACGCATTGTTTTGGTTTTTTTTTCCCTATGAAACTCCCACATGTATGCTGAATATTCTTTGCCTACTTTGTCATTCTCAAATCCTTTTTTATTCTCTGCTTTTCTTATTAATATATTTTCCAAAGATCGAAGCAATCAGAAACTGTTTTTCCTGAGCCATTTGAGAGTAACTTGCTACCTTGATGTCTCATCACCCTTGAATACTTTGGTATATATTTCCTATAAATAACGATATTTTCTTATATAACAACAAAGCCATCAAAATCAAAAAGTAACATTAATACATTACTACTATCTAATGCTCACACCCCACTGAAGTTTCCCCAATAATGCCCTGTATAGCAAAATGATCTAGTTTGAATTATGAGTTGTCATATCTGAGCATACACGCATTTAGTTGTCAGATCTTTTTAGTTTCCTTCAGTCACAACAGTTCCTCGGTCTTCCCTTGACTTTGTAATCTTGATACTGTTGAAGATTACAGGTCAGTCATTTTATAGACTGTCTCTCACTTTAGGTTTGTCTGATGTTTCCACATGATTAGATTCTGGTTATGCAAATTTGGCAGGAATATCAAGGAAGAGATGTTATGTTCTCTCCATTGCACCCTGGCAGGTAGTTTTATAATTTTGATTTGTCTCATTACTAATGTTATTAACTTTCAGCACCTGATGGAGGTTGTATCTGCCAGGTTTTTCTACTGTGAAATTACTTTTTCCCTTTGCAAATAATAAGTTATTGAAATCATATATACTTCTCCATTCTCATCAAACTTCCAACTAATTCACTTATTTTTATTAGTAAAGACTCATGATTTCCGAATTTACTCAGTGCAGTATAACCTCAAATTGTTCTCAATTTAGCCAGTGGGGACCCTTTCAAGCTGGATATCCTGTCCCTTTGACACATCTCCATCATCCCTTGAGCACTTCCTTGCTTTCTGGCACAGAATATTACAGAATAATCTAGTACTTTCCCTGCCCCATGCCTGGAACTGGCCATTAATCCAAACAGCCTTGGTAATTTTGGTGGGGAGGAGTATTTAGAAGCCAAGATCGGAGCGTGAGGTGTGCTCACTGCTATTGGGTCCAGGCTCTCTCAGTGGACAGAGCTGGAGAATTATGTGCACGCATGTATGTGTACACACACATTATATATGTACAACAGACACACATTTATAACTATATTTGTTTATGTAAACTGAAAACCTTATGTTTATACCAATTGCTCCAATTCCAACCTAGTATTATAGGTTTATATTTTAGTTTTCTCCCTTTCCATATTTAGCACTTCTCTAAAAATGAAAATTATAGGTAACATTACCTTTAGCACATATGTACTCATCGGATCAGTCCCTCTGTAGGTAAGGAGTCTTCTGTGTCTACTACCATTCACTTCCTTGACTGAACTCTAACTAGTCTGCTCAGACTCTCCTCTTTGTTAAACTTAATTTTTGAAATAAAAGTTTTATTTCTAATAATTTTCTCAGTTTTATCAACTCATTTATGTTGTCCTTTCATACACTCCACAATTATTCTTTAACGTGTTTGGAAATATTAAGATGATACTTTTATTTCATGGGCATGTTTTCCTGGCATACTTTCACTATGGGGATGTTATTCTGATCCTTATTTTCATTTTCCAAACAGGTTTCCATTGGATTCAATATTGATCCTTTTCTGTTGTTCATTTTTATGTGGAATTAGTTTTCCTGAACTTTTATTTTTATTTTTAAAGATTTTATTTGAGAAAGAGGGAGCAAGTGAGCGAGCACATGCACAAGCAGGCGAGGGTAGGGTGGGGTGGGGTGGGGGAGAGGGAAAGCGGACTCCCTGCTGAGCAGGGAGCCCAACATGGGGCTTGACCCCGGGACCCTGAGGTCCTGGGCAGATGCTTAACTGACCGAGCCACCCAGGTGCCCCAGTTTTCCTGAACTTTTAGATAAGACTATTTTGGGTTAGGATAGCTTTTCTATCTATCTATCTCAAAAGAGCTCCCTCTTTTGTTGTTTCTGACAAATGTTCCAAGATGTGATCTCATACACTGTTAAGATTTCCTGGTGGTGTACTTTCCTCCCACTCGTCCATACCTTCTAGTTCCTTTGGCCCTATTATCCCTATCCTGCTCAATTTGGATTTTATTCTCAGAAGTTTTCTCTTAGTGTAGGGGTTTGAACTGAAATGGAGCTTTCACTGGTTAATTGTAGCAGAGGGCCCATCTCCCTCATACCTTATTGTAGATCCCCTGCACTTAAAATGTAGATTGTGCAAAAACCCTTACAGTTGTAGATACTGTTTCTCAAATTGGCCACTGCATTTTCTAGTGAGTACTGACTGGCTTTTGGGCTTCTTGTGCTGCTTCCCCTTGTACAGATGCTGGTTATTATAGGGTCTCATAGCTGTTGATGACTTGTTTATACTTGCTTGTATTTTGGGGTTCATGAGATACTCTTCCTCTAGTTTTATTAAAGATCTGTTAATAAATTTTGGTTTTGCTATCCAATTTTATTTTTTTTCTGGGAATGGGGAGGGGTAGTTCTGGGCAATTCAACTTTAAATCTACTATGTTATTTTTAATTTTCTATTTGTCCCGCTGCTCTATCAATCCATTATTTTAGTGGTTGTCCCAGAAGATTATTAGGAAGTGATGAGTTTTCAATATTTATTACTTTTTAATATTTTAATCTTTTAAATATCTTATTTGTACATTTACTTATTCATTCACTTATTTTAAAGATTTTATTTTTTAACTAATCTCTACAATGTGGGGCTTGAACTTAACAACCCTGAGATCAAGAGTCATGGGCTCTCCTGACTGAGCCTGCCAGGTGCCATTATTTTAATAATGACTGTATTTAACAACTACTTCGCCAAATTCCTGAAAATTCGGTAATTTGGCTCTTCCAAGCCATTATATCACAGCTCTTATACAAAAGCGATGTCTGTGCTTCCTTACTGCCTTAACAACTCTGTGATGCCTTTAATAAAATGTTCATTATATTTCATGGAGCACTATTAGTTTTTTTCAGTGATTTTGCCAGTTGAAGTAAAGAAAGCCCTAGGGACTTAAAACATTCTACATTTCAGAAATTTAAAAACCTTCTGTAAAAAGAACGTATTTTTTCACATTACTTTTTATAGTAAAGAAGAATACTCTTTCCTAAGAAGTAACTAAGTTACTACAAATAGCAGTTAAAGTCTCTTCAACATTTAAGATACTGGAGAGCTAAGTCAATTCCTGTTAATTTCTTAAATTTGTGCCTCACCTACTCTATTCAGATTTTTCTATTTATGGTCTTTACTTAATATCAACAATTCTTCCTAACCATCTGTCTGTTCAGAACATACCTCAAAGCTTTCCTCAAATTTACTTTTCCTTTAAACCTCCCATTTCATTTAGGTAGCTAAGATTCCTCACTTTCCTTTCTGTTCCAATCAATTCATACTTTTAGCCCTACCAATTTCCACTGTATACCCATCCTGTATACATTTTCTTAGATTTCATTTTCGGGGGAGAGTTTAATTTCTTTTTTCAGTGAAGTTATTTATATCCCTTTCCTAGAAATCATACCCCAACTCATTCCAGGAAAGCTACACTGGAAGAAAACGGAAATGTTATACAGAAAGTTTTCTCCATTCAGCATTTCAGAAAGTTTCAAACTGGTCATGAAATATATTTAGGGAGTTTCTGAACTGCTGGCCATAAGTTAAATAATATGTGTATGCTTATAAGAGGAGAGATAATGTTTAACAGCTTATTTTCTGCACTTTGTTCCCCTTTTCAACTTCTAATCTTTGTTTTGATTCTGCTAGAAGTGAAAAGATGGAAGAAATTAGGGGAAGAGAGTGGGGATAAATGGTATCTCCCCGAATCTCTTTAAACTTGCAATCCCAACTGTGAAGAATAAAACTCATTTATACTCTATAATGAAATATATTAATTAAATGTAGAACTTAACAACTGAGAGCCGTAACTCTCAGAATAGATACGACTGGTTTAGGAAAGAAAACGGGAAATGTTCTGAGTTAAGAAGGCAGGCTGGTTAGGTAGTAGGAAAGGGTAGAAAGATACAGGAAGAAAAGTAAGAGACTAAAACGAAATTTAATTTAGGAGCCAGCTACAGAAAATCACTGTAAGAGAGGACAAATGCTTGTTTACAAAGAAGTGCCACTGGTCCAATACAACCTCTCCATTTAGTCTGTACTTCTCCTCTCTTTGGTTGTTAGAAGAAATAATGGAAATAAAATGAGGAGACTGAGGTTAAAACTCTACCTCTGCTGCTGAGATTTAAATTAAAGCTTTGGAATTGAGACAAGCTAAGTGACTCTGATCAAACCTCTCACTTTTCTAGATTTCAGTTGTCACTTAAAAATTAGGAATAATAATATCAATTTCAAGGAATTTTTTTCTTGTGGAAAAAAAGATCACAAATTTGTAAGACAACCGTGGAAAAGAGAAAGTAAGTTTCATGTTAAGTTTAATTTTTTCTTTTATTTCTTTTTCCTTTATAATATCATTGCAATATAATCAATATTTTTTGAACCAAAAATTTAGATTTAAGGTCTGAAAGCTGATATAGTGTACTTGAGGAACAATGAGATAAAATATTTAAGGCTTTTCAGGGTGTGGGGACCCACTTGGAACCCAGAGTTGTCATAAAGATTATTTTTAAACTAAAGACACCGGAGATTCAACAAATGCAGAAAAAAAGCCTTCCCAGAGCTTCCCTTATCTGACCAAAAGAAATAAGGCTATCATAAATCCCCTCTCCTGAGGAGTATTATGGCTTTGAGAAGGAAAGACTACTCTTATTTATATAGACAACATGATTACAAACTTCCTCCTAAAAATCCATTTGTTTTTCCTAAAGAAACCTATTTGTTTTTCCGACAGAAGGTTTTCCTTTCAACTTTTTCCATACGAAGTTAGGTATATAAGCACTTAATGAGCCCTACTTCTTTTGCTGGCTCCTCATATGCATATAAAATAAACCCTTTTCTCATGTGAATCTGTCTTTTGTCAGTTTAAGTTGCAGGCCCCAGCAACTGAAACTAAAAGGTTAGAGAGAAAGTTTTTCCTCCTCTACAGAGGGGCTAGAAGAAATCTTAACTATGTAATAGCTGTATAACTGGCAAATTACTTAAACTTTTTGTGCCTTTGTTTACTCACCTGTAATGTAAAATGGAGATAACAGTGCCTACCTTATAGTTTTTATGGGAGTTAAAAGAGTTAATAAATATAACATGGTTAGTACCATATCCAGCACACAATTTTTCTATTATATTCTATTACCCAACCCATAGGAAGCTCTTGAACTACATAGATCAGGAACTATTCGTCAAAATTTTGTAACTTCCGAATACAGAGTCAAACACTAGCATAGTAATTCCAGTGCCCGTGTTTGATTAGAGCTATAGATCCTGAAAGATAAAAACTTACTCCTACCAAAAGCTTACCTCTTTGGTCTTTGTCTGTTTGTATGAATACATGTATGTCAGATTATCAATGAAGCAGAGAATCCCCAAAGGATTCATCATTAGTAAAGTGAAGATACTAACTGCAGAGAGATGACTGATTAGCAGAGTGTCAGGTGACTCCTTTTATACTTCTTAAAATGGCCAGTTCACTGAGAAAGAAAATCTGAGCCTTCAACTTATATCCTTGGCCCTCATAGCAGTTACACAGTGATGATGTGGAATATATTTTTTAGAAAAAATGCTGTACAACAAAAATACATTTGTTAAAAATATATTATTAATATTAAAATGAAACAAAGCTATATGGCACCACTGCCTTATAAACAAACAACGTAAGTAGCAATATAGCAAGGAGGACAGGTGTTTTCAAAGTACCCAAAACATGCTTTTAAATTTTAACTCTATTTTTGGTCTTTGTTTTTTTTAACCTATGATGTCATTTCTTCTCTCTGCCCATTTAAATCCTATCCATTCTTTAGGTTTCCAGTTAAGCCCCAATCTTATTCTATGGTATCTTTTTTCTTTTTTTTTTTAAGATTTTATTTATTTATTTATTTGACAGAGAGAGACAGCGAGAGAGGGAACACAAGCAGGGGGAGTGGGAGAGGGAGAAGCAAGCTTCGGCGGAGCAGGGAGCCCTATGCGGGACTCAATCCCGGGACTCCGGAATCACGACCCGAGCCAAAGGCAGACGCTTAACCGACTGAGCCACCCAGGTGCCCCTCTATGGTATCTTTTCTCATGCCAGGCAACATGAAGTACTTTCTTTTGAATTCCTAAGGCAAAGGCTGTCTTTTGTGCTTTACTGGTACTCACCATGTTTTTATTAGGCAATGGTACCATAGCTATGGTAAAAGAATACAGTAAACATCAACATTGGCAGACTAAGCACTCATTAAAATATTCCCAGTGAAAAGTATCTAGATTTTGAAGGTAATAGAACGGTGACTGAATCCTAGCTATTACTAGCTTTGTTATCTGAGTCTATCTCATCATCTGTATTTCATAAGGCTCTAGAGCAAGGTTTAAATAAATAACAGGCACCTAAATAAATATCTCATTATAAACTGTGTTAAATGTTATAAAGAAAAAATATCACAGTGCTATCAGAAATGGAATCATGAGAAAGAGCGAGCCATACAAAGAACCGGGAGAAAGAACACTCTAAGTACAGAATGATCAGAGAATTAGGATAGTATATGATGCAATAAAGGGTCTGAAAGAACACCTGTACAGTTAGAGCCTAAGGAGCAAAGGAAGGAGAAGAGGCATGTAGTGATCACATGTGCTGTGCTCAGTCACACAGGGCCTTCCTTGCAGGTCCTATTAAAGGGTTTAGATTTTGGGACGCCTGGGTGGCTTAGTCGGTTGAGCAGCTGCCTTTAGCCCGGGTCATGATCCCAGGGTCCTGGGATCGAGTCCCACATCAGGCTCCTTGCTTAGCAGGGAGCCTGCTTCTCCCTCTCTCCTCTTCTGCTTGTGCTCTGTCAAATAAATAAAATCTTAAAAAAAAAAAGGGTTTAGATTTTATTCAGCATTTAATGAAAAATGTTTTAAATGGGAAATGACACAATGCAATCTTTGTATTTAAAAAGATCATTTTGCTTGATGAACAGAGAATGAACTGGAGAAAATCAAGAAAGAATAAGGAGACTTGTTAGAGGTTATCAGAATAGTTTAGGTAAGAAAGGATGGTGGCTTTGGTTAGGGAAGTATCTGGATACACAGAGATTGAGAAAGGGGCTCTGTCTGGGGCTTCTGGCTTAAGAATCAATGGAGGTACTATATACTGAAATGGTAAAATAATTGTTTCAGGAATGCTCAGTTGCAAACACTATGGAGAAATACAGCTGGTGACATCAAATAAGATACATAATAAGTCTGGTGCTCAGGTGATGTTGGGGAAAAGGAATACATCTGTAAGAGTAATCAACATAAGGGTCTAAACTGGAAACAGAAACACTAACAGTAGCTACTTTAATAATCAAAGTAGAATGCAAATTCTCCTTGATAAAAAAATGGCTCCATCAAGAGAAGAGTTTAAATTTTGTATACAACTAAAGAAAAAGTATCAATTAGAAAGGTTCTTATAAAAGTATAGAAATCTCAAAAAAAGAACAAAAGAGAAGAAAAACAGTATAAGCACAGAAAAAGACAATCTGAAAGGAAGATTCTTGGGCCCATTCAATAACTATCCTAGGAAAATGGTAGCCTACCCTTCCCAACCATCAGTGGCAAGTATATCTAGTGCATACAGATGTAAATTAGGCTTATTTAAAAGCTGCTAAATAGGGCGCCTGGGTGGCTCAGTTGGTTAAGCGACTGCCTTCGGCTCAGGTCATGATCCTGGAGTCCCGGGATCGAGTCCCATGCTCTCTATCTCTCATTCTCTCTCTCAAATAAATAAATAAAATCTTAAAAAAATTTAAAAGCTGCTAAATATAAAAAATGGTAAAGTTAACTATCCTTGTTCTGGTCTATGCTTACCAAGCATTAGAGCAGTTCTTCCTATCAATAAATTTTTAACTCCTTATTAAATATAACTCAGTATTTTTACCTGGGTCTCTGGCAAACATGTCTGAATTCTGATGATTCTGAGTCAATTTCCTATCATGTTGTGTCCTTTTAATAGAAATATTCATTTCTTTTAATTCAGTAAAGTTTGCTTCAATGTATAATTTCAAACACTTACTCTCAAAAATTTTTTTTAGAAAGTCTAATGATGTATTTATTGCATATATATTCTTGCCTGTCTTCCATTGCTAATATTTTCTCTTTCATCTTTTAAAATTCTCATTTGTTTCATTTTATTTTTCCTCTTGTATCCTCTATTGATTCTTCTGCAGTATCTCTTTGTCTTTGTGTTCAATTTAAGAAAATGCTTTCTTTTTCTTTCCTGGGTTCTGCTATCTCAGAATCAATCTCTTGGTTGTGAAGCCATTTTTTTCCATACAGTTCTTAAACTTCTATTTAGTGGTCTTCTTTCAAAGAAATGAATGTATTAGCTGTTGAAAATATTAAGATCAAATTTTCATCTAATCTATGCCAATGTTTTTGTGTGTAGCTAATTTTTATTTGTTGCCAAGCTTTGCTGTTTGTTTCCACTTCTTATTAATATCTTTGTATGAATGCCAGGATAGTTACTTTTTAACTAGTTATTACTGAATGAGTTGGATTTTGCTGGACCAGCTATTTGGCTGAACCAGAAAGTTAAGGGGTGCAGGAGGGATGGAAGCATAGTATCTTCATGGCCTTTGAAACCAAAGGACTGTCACACACACTACTCCACTTCTCCAAACCAAACCACATCAAGGAGGGCTTCTGTTTTAGCATGTTCACTCCAATTCCCATTAGTCTTGCCAAAACTAAAAGGATGATGTTTTTATACCTCAAAAAGGTATTTTTTTGAGGTATAAAAGGCTCCTCACCTTTAGAAAGAGTGATTTTGTCATATTCTAAGTTCTGCCACCACTGAGAATTCTCAACATTCCATGTTTTTACTCTTCCCTCTTTCTGTGTGGCTTCTGCCAGATCTCAAGCTGCGTAAGCAAGCCTTTGCCTATGTTTTGTTGTCCAGGTCTTAAATCTGTCATCTTAAGTTTTGCTTAATGTGAGGTGGAGTTCTGTTGGTAGAAGTGCGTGTATGTTTTATTTTCCTTGTTGCTTTTGTATGTTTTCTGGGGGAGATCAGATATTGACTTACCTTTACTCATACCTAAATAGTCTATATTCCTTATGCATCTATATAAATGAGAACCCTTCTATAATACTAAGGAGACAGTATCTTAGTAAATATTGAGAACTTGGCTTCCATACAGCATACCTATAGGGCAAGAATGTGCTGGCTAGAAGACGAAAGCATGCGTGGCCCCATTGGAGGTTTTGTTTCTCACTGAATTAACAAACTGGCATTCTGATTTCATATATGGGTCTCTATTTGTTTGGTTAATGTGAATTTATTTGGAATTTATCATTATGTAAGTGGATTTACCCCTTTCAGTTAATGGACCTAAAATGCTGAGGTTTACAACTGTATGTATTATGAAATAGCAAGGAAAGCCCTACATGCTACTTTGATTAGCTAAAAAAATTTATTAGGCTTTGTTACAAAAATAAATTCCAATCTAAGAAAAAAATATAAAATTATCAGTTGCTCAATTAGAAATTGTTTCACTTACTCCTTTAGTCACATCATTTTTTCCTTCTTCATCTTGTTGTTTATGAACACTAGCTGGTATGCTATGTATTCTTCTGGGTGTTTACACTTTTTATATGCCGCTGAAGTTTTATTGGAGAAGTGGATATGTTGATGTACACCACTAGAGTTTTACGTATGTTTAAATATGGCATGACCTTAAGTTTTCCATTACCACGTTCTTCCCCCCTAGGAACTTAGGTCATGTCCATGATACTTCACTATCTAGAAACACATAACATACCAAACTTGTATTATTTTCTCTTTAAACAGCAATAAAGGGTATTATAAACGTATCTTAAATCTTGATATTAACAAACATAATCTAATTCAAAAGTCAGAAAAAATTGGGATGACCAAATTTTCTCCGGCAATGCTATCATTGCATATGGTTTTTATGATCCTTTGGGATCACTGAGTTAGTAAAGGTATGTGTTTGGTTAGAGGACAGATTTTAAAAAATAAACACTTAAAAATTAATCCAAGTAACAGTGAAATACTCAAATGCCTACATCCTACTGAACACACTTTGACCTGGATTGTGAAGTAGGTTCAGACTAAACAAACACTAGATTAATAAAAGAGATCAAAACATAAAAATGTTAAGCTCAGAAAGTTAAACATTATTAAGAGGAAGAATTCTTAAAAACTCAAATAAACAACAAACAGACAGCAAGAATTTTATTACCTTCAGGCCGATATTGCGCAACAATTGTGACAGCTTGGCCAGCATTTTTCAAAGCGGCTGCTGCTTGCTCATGGCTGGCAGTTCTGAGGTCAACACTGTTTACCTGTAAATCAAATTGAATCTTAAATTTGAAAGAAATTGTTTACACTGAATAGCCTGTTCTTTGAGTAGGCACAGAAAAAAAAAATTACATGCAGTAACTTTACCACTAAAATATCTTCTTGTTCCAATTTACTAAAGTATATCATGGAGTAAAAATATTACTATTAATGAAAGCAATTTTATTCACTAAGAATACTTTGCTTAACATCAAGTGAGCAAAACCAAAACATCTTTTTTAGAAGATTTTATTTATTTATTTGACAGAGAGAGAAACGAGAGAGGGAACACAAGCAGGGGGAGTGGGAGAGGGAAAAGCAGGCTTCCGCTGAGCAGGGAGCCCAATGCGGGGCTCGATCCCAGGACCCTAGGATCATGACTGAGCCTAAGGCAGTTGCCCAACAACTGAGCCACCCAGGTACCCCAAAATCAAAACATTTTCTTCCAGGTTTTCCGGGAAGTTGCCTACCAATCTCTTGGGAAACATACCTTAATTTGATAACTTGAAATATCAACAAATGTCATCATATTGTGCAGCTTATTTCACTAGTAACTCAAACAACAGGAGGGACATTCATTTTGTATGTAGCATCCTTTCAACTTCTGCCATACTTTCACTCCTATTACTCATTTCAGTTCCAATTCTCTTCCCCAAACTAAGATTCCATTCTTTTGGAGTAAAGTATTAATAGCTCAAATTTCGAAGATGGACTTTTAAATAGAGTAAATGTTATCAAATGAACAAGGAGACATGCTTTGAAGACAGGGCCCTTCCTTGGGTAAATAATTACTGAGGTGATCAATTCCACTCGAAAGTAAGCAACTTAATTCTTATTTCTGAAAGGCTGCCGATACCTAGTATATACTGCAAGCACACTATCTTAGACACTATACCTTTTCCACTATTAGCAACACTTAAATGGACATTCATGGGAGCATTATATTTGAATGGTAATAGCTTTAAATACTTATTGTTTTTTCCCCCTAAAAATCCTCAGTGAATAGACTACAGTAATGCTTGAAACCTTGATCAAATATTTTTGGAAAGGAAGAACTGTCAAGCCATTTTTATATGAAAGCGTGTTTTGTCGACATCAAATCTCAAACCTGTTAAAGATCATATACCAATTTTGGAAAAAATGACTAGGAGCCCAGAAATTCTTGGGATTATAAAATTTATATGAAAGAACATTTTAACCATGTAAAGACCTGACATTTGGTATTATCTATAAAGGATGTTATTATGCAGCTAAGTTAAAACAAATATTTTTTTAAAAAAAAAGTTTTTATTTAAATTCCAGTTAGTTAACATACAGTGTAATGTTAGTTTCAGGCATACAAGTTAATGATTCAACACTTCCATACAATACCCAGTGCTCATCATAACAAGTGCACTCCTTAATCCCCATCACCCCCACCCACCTCCCCTCTGGTAACCATCCGTTTTTTTCCTCTATAGTTAAAGAGTGTTTTATGGTTTGCCTCTTTTTCCCTCTGCTCATGTTTTCTTTCTTAAATTCCACATATTAGTGAAATCATATGATGTTTTTCTCTGAATGACTTACTTTGCTTAGCATAATATTCTCTAGTTCCATCTATGTCGTTGCAAATGGCAAGAGTTCATTCTTTTTTATGGCTGAGTAATACTCCATTGCGCACGTGCACGCGCGTGTGTATAAATAAATATATATAAAATACCTCACATCTTTTTTTTTTTTAATACACCACATCTTTATCCATTCATCAGTCCATGGACATTTGGGTTGTTTTCATATTTGGCTATTGTAGATAATGCTGCTATAAATACTGGGGTACATATATCCCTTTGAATTAGTATTTTTGTGTTCTTTGGGTAAATACCTAGTAGTTCTTGAATGAAAATCAAGATCAAAAAAACTTTAAAGAAATGTAACACAATGTAATGTGCTTTTATTGGAGATTAGTTCTAGCTGAAGGCTATAAAAAAAACTCAACACAATGTATAAATAATTCTACTTTGAGCAAAAAGTAGAATTTCAAATTCCCTGAAAAACAAATTAGTGAAGAAATATAAATTTTCATAGATAATTGCAGGAAAAATTATAATTCTTTTTTTCCTTAAGACCTTCCTTCCTTCAGGGCGCCTGGGTGGCTCAGTCGTTAAACGTCTGCCTTTGGCTCAGGTCATGATCCCAGGGTCCTGGGATCAAGTCCCGCATCGGGCTCCCTTCTCTGCAGGAGACCTGCTTCTCCCTCTCCCACTCCTCCTGCTTGTGTTCCCTCTCTCGCTGTGTTTCTCTCTGTCAAATAAATAAAGAAAATCTTAAAAAAAAATCTCCTTCCTTCCTTCCTTTCTCTGAGAGCAAGCGAGTAAGCAGGGGGGGAGAGAGAGGGGCAAGCAGACTCTGTGCTGAGTTCGGAGCCCAACACAGGGCTCGATCCCACGACCCTGAGATCATGACCTGAGCCAAAATCAAGAGTCTGATGTTTAACCGACTTGAGCCACCCAAGCATCCTGAAAAGATTATAATTTTTAATGAATTATTCCTGAGCAGCAAATTTTTTTTGCTACAGAAAAGATCTGAAGACACCTTGTATAGAGTCAAAAAAGAATTTAATAAGACTACAAATTATAAAAACTTTCTAAAATATCACCATTTTAATAGAAGATACATTATCAAGGATATTTTAGAAGAAATCCTTGCACTGAGAGAGACATATTTGTGTAAACAGCCTTAAAGTCACTTTTTTTTACACTATCACTTAAAAAATTTACAGAAAACCCACATTTTTAAAGTGTACAATTCAGTGGTTCTTAGTACCTTCAAAGGTATGTGTAATTAGCACTATGATCTAATTCCAAACATTTTCATCACTTCAAAAAGAAACCCACTACCCATTAGCAGCCATTCCCCTTCTCCCTTAGCTCCTGGCAACTATTAATCTACTTTGTCTCCATGGATTTATCTATTCTGTACATTTTAAATAAATGGGATACTATGATATGTGACCATTTGTGTCTAGCTTCTTTCACTTAGCATGCTTTCATGGTTCATCTTTGTTGTAGCATGTATCAGTGTCCCATTACTTACTACGGCTGAATAATAGTCTATCATATAGATACTCCACATTTTATCTGCATTTTAACTTTATTCCTAGGTGTTTTATAAGTGAAACTGTTTTTTTTTTTTTTAAGACTTATTTATGTTAAGGGGGGAGAGGGAAGGAAAGGGGAAGGCAGAGGGGGAGAGAGAGAGAGAGAGTGAGAGAGTACAAGGGTGGGTAGGGGCAGAGGGAGAGAATGAGAATCCTCCAGCAGACTCCCTGCTGAGCAAGGAGCCTTAAGTGGCACTTGATTCCAGGACCCTGGAAATCAAGAGTTGGATGCTCAACCGACTGAGCCACCCAGGTACCCCTTCTTAATTTCACTTTCAAGTAGTTCAATGTTGGTACATAGAAATACAGCTGTTTCTTGCACAGTGGTTTTCTGTCCTGCAAACTTGCTGAACTTGTTTATTAACTCTAATAGCTTTTTTGTTGTTGTTGCTGGATTTTCTAATATTGTCTATATATAAGAGATCATGACATCTGCAAATAGAGATAGTTTTCCTTCATTGTCTTAAATCTGGAAGCCTTTTACTTCTTTTTCTTGCCTAACTGCCCTGTTTAAAAACTCCAGTGTGATGTTGAATACAGGTGATAAGAGTAGACACCCTTGTCTTGTTTATGATCTTAGAGGGAAAGACGTAATGGTGTTGGTTTCGAGAAGTGCTTTTTCTGTGTCTATTGAGATGATTGTGTCATTTATGTCCTTTACTCTATTAATACAGTGCTTACTTTGATTAGTTTTCTAATGCTGAACCAACCATTCATTTCTTGGATTAATTTCACTTGGTTATGGTATACAGTCCTTTTTTAAATTCTGGTATATAATGTTTTTTATCATTCTGTCTCCAGTTTGCAATTTTGTTGAGGATTTTTACATCTCTAAGGATGTAAGGAATATTGGTTTGTTGTTTTCTCCTTCTATTATGTCTTTGTCTGGTTTGATAAAAGAACAATATTGTCCTCCTAGAATGAGTTGGGAAGTGTTCTTCATGCCTATTCCTTTTTTGGGAAGTCTATGAATGACTGGTGTTAATTCTTTAAGTGTTTGGTAGACCGTACCAATGAAACCATCTGGTCCTGGGCTCTTACCCTTGTGAAATGTTTTATCAATTCAGTCTCTTTAATTGTTATAGGTCTATATGGATTTTCAATTTCTTTTTGAGTCAGTTTCAATAGTTTATGTCTTTCTAGAAATTCATCAACAATGATATATACAATATATACTATATCATATATAATCTATAGAACATATACATTATAAAATGTACTTTGTCTTTAGTAACAATTTTTATCTTAGTTTTCTTTGTATGATATCAGTATAGTCACTCCAGGTGTTTCCTGATTACTGCCTGCATAGTATATCCTTTCCAACCTTTTAGTTTTAATCTTTGTTGAAAAGTAAACCACTGTCTTTGAATCTAAAATGTGTATGTCATAGACAGCACATAGTTGGATCCTGTTTTTTTTAAAGACTTATTTGAAAGAGAGGGAGAGCACGTGCATGCACGTGCAAGGTGGGTAGGGGGGGAGGCAGAGGGAGACTCAAAGAGACTCCCCAGTGAGCACAGAGCCCGACATAGGGTTCGATCTCACGATCCTTAGATTGTGACCTGAGCCAAAAACCAAGAGTCAGATGATCAACTGACTGAGCCACCCAGATGCACCCTGGATCCTGTTTTTTTTTTTTTTTAAATCTACCCTGTTAATATCTTTTAATTGGAGTGTTTAATTCATTTACATTTAATGTAGTTATTGAAAAGGTAAGATCTGTGTCATCTATTTTGCTACTTGTTTTCTTCATGTCTGGTATCTTTTCTGTTCCTTCATTCCTCCATTTCTACATTCTTTTGTTAAACAGATAATTTCTAGTGTACCATTTTAACTCCCTTGTTTATTATATATATTTTCAGCTATTTATCTTGGTGGTTGCCTCTGGATTATAATTAACATAATGTTCTACTTTGGATTATACCATCTTAATTTCATTGGTATATAAAACTCTGTGCCCTCTTACCTGCCTTGTGATACTATTGTCACATAAATTACATCTTTATAAAATGTGTGCCCATCAGCACAGATTTAAATTATTGCTTTATTCAGTTGTCTTTTGAATCAGACAGGAGAAAAAAGGAGTTACAAGCAAAAAATACACTTATACTGTATTACATTTATCTATGTAGTTACCTTTAACAACACTATTTCTTCACATGGATTTAGGATTTAGGTCTACAGTCTTTTTATTTTAGCCTGAAGGATTCCCTTCAGTATTTCTTGCAGGACAGAGATCTACTAGAGATGAACATCCTCAGCTTTTATTTACTTGGGAATGTCTTGATTTGTCGTTTCTGAAGGATAGTTTTGCTCCTGGATATAGAATCCTTGGTTAATAACTTTTTTTCTTTCAGAACTTTGAGTATGTCATCCTACTGTCTTCTGGCTTCCATGGATTTTGATGAGAAATCACTGTTAATATTATTGAAGATTCCCTGTATGTAATGAATCATTTCTCTCTACTATCAAGATTCAATATTTGTCTTTTGACAGTTGGATTATGGTATGTGTATGGTATGGATCTTTTCAAATTTATTCTACTTGGAGTGCATCACTAAGCTTCTCAGATGTGTACAATGTTTTTCCATCACATTTTGAAAGTTTTCAGTCATTATTTACTCAATCTTTCTGGCACTTCCTAGCTCTCCTGTCATTCTGTGACTTCATTATGTATATGCTATACACTTGATGATATCCCCACAAGGTTTTGAGGCTCTTAATTTTTCTTCATTCTTTTTTTTTCCCCCCTGTTCTTCATCTGGATAATCTCAAGAGATGTATCTTCAAGTTTGCTGATTTTTTTCTTCTGCTAGCTCATAGCTGTTGTTGAGTTTGTCTAGAGCATTTCTGCTTTTTAGTTACTGTATTTTTCAACTGCAGAGTTTCTATTTGGTTCTTCTTTATAATAGAAATCTCTTTACTGGTATTCTCTACCTGCTGAGATATTGTTCCTTTATTTTTCCTTTCATTATTTAGTTATTTGAGCATATTTAAAATATCTGATTTAATGTCTTGGTTTAGTAAATCCAATGTTCTGCTTCCTTAGGGACAGTTTCTATTGACTGCTTTCCCCGTTCCGTGTATAGGCCGCATTTTCTTGTTTTAGGTCAAAACAGAGAGCTTTGCAAATGGGTTCTTAAAGAACCACCAGACAGGTCAAATTATGACAATTCTCTGGGAAAGACACTCTGAAAGTTCTACTCGCATCTTGCTCTCTGGTGGCTGTGAGGTTACTGATTTTCACCATAAATGTGGACTATTTGTCAAGACTAATGTGATGCTAGAGAGCAGAGGATGGGACTTAAGCAAGTTAATACTCCAAAAATTCCCTCTTATGAAGATTTAGCCTTTTTTTTTTTTTTTGAATAAACTTTCTAAAGTGCTGCAAGCCTTTGGTTAAATTCCAGAGTTCTGAACAACTTCATTTTGACAATTTTGGCTACTTTTCTCTCTTTATAGAGGAGAGAAGTCTTTTGGATCACTTGTGATTCTAAGATTCTATGAGTCTAAATTTTTAGCAAACATAAATTGTATTCTACACCATACTTCTCATAACTGGAATAACAGTAATACCTAATTTATACAATACTGAAAACTATAGTGTTCTATATATGTAATGAATCTTGATTTCAAAAGCCTCTTTCTTCAACAAAATTAAATTTATCAGAAAGAATATTTTATAAAACCTATGATTTATTTCCATGCTTTCCCAAATAACTTATTTGTACTTTTCTCAGTGATGTGGGTTATCATTAAGAACACCAATAAGAGGGATGGTCTTTAGAATACTAGTTTACAAAGTTTGGTCCCCAGAGCAGCACTATCAGTATCTCATGAAAACTTGTTAGAAATATAGAATTTTAGATCCTACCCAAGTCATACTGAATTGAAAACTAAGAATCTGTTTTTTAACAAGGCCTTGAAATGATCCTGATTCAAGATGAAGACTGAAAACAGCTAAATTTTGTCTAATGAGGTACTTAGTTTGTTCCTGACTAACAGGCTTTTCAGTTTTGAGTATCTTTTTTCATGTTTTCCTCCAGAAGTTTGTCCTACTGCTCTCAGGTTACTTCCCTGGAGAAGTTTAGTAACCATTAAAATGTTAAGGCTACTGATGCATATAGACTAACATAAGGCTATATGTAACTTACACTCACATTAGGGTGAGCAAGTGGCCTGGACTGTCTGGGATTTTCAGTTTTAAAATCAAGACTAAAGGCATTTCCAGACATGGGGCTTTCAGTGCTAAAGCTGGGAAAGTTCTGGGTGAACGAGTCTGCGCTGGTCAGTCTACCATACTGTAGCAGTATGTCAGTGACCCATATAAAATTGTCCCACATGGACAATTTAAAAAAACATCTATTTTTGCTTTGAATATTTTGCACCTAACTCTAAGCCAACTGAAAATTTATTTTGACACAAAGTGTGAAGTAAGGCTCTAAGCTAATTTTATTCCCCCAAACAACTAGCTAATTAGTCTAACATTTATTTTTAACAAATTCATTCCTTTCCACCAATTTGTCCTTATCACACTATAACTTATTTAAAAAATTTAAATTACAGTATAAAATTACAAGGAGTAAAATGTAAAAATTTGAACAGTTCAGTTGAAAGAATTTTCAACACCTGTATACACACATGAAACCACAAATGCAAACAAAATATATACATTTTCCATCATCCAACTCAGAAATTTCCATCATACCTCTTTATAATCAGTATAATCACCAGCAACCACTGACTTCTCTCACTAGAAATTATTTTCTACTCATGATTATCATGTAACTGGAATCTTACTGTGTGTTTTTGTGGTGTTTTTACTCAATGTGATGTTCTTTAGTGTAATCTATATTGTTGTGTTTCAGTAGTTTGTTATTTACTGGTAAGTAGTGTTATATTGTATAAATGTACTCCAACTTATTTAGCTATTTGACTACTGATGGACACTTGAGTCATTTCCAGATCTAAATTATTATTAATAAAGCTGTTATGAACATTTCTGTTAAGTGTTTCTGTAGACATGGTTTCTTGGGTAAAATCTGGGTGATAAGGTTAGTTGTATGTTTAATTTCTCAAAAACTTCCCCCAAAATTCTTGTAGTGACTGTACAATATGCCCAACAGTAATGAACAAGAGTTACCAGTGCACTACATCCTCACCAATGTATGTCAACATTTTTTTTTTTTTTAGCCATTCAACTGGGTGAGATATGGGATATATGCTGGCCCTCCACAGTTAAAAATCCACATATAACTTTTGACTCTCCAAAATCTTTTTTTTTTTAAGATTTTATTTATTTGACAGAGAGAGACACAGCGAGAGAGGGAATACAAGCAGGGGGAGAGGGAGAGGGAGAAGCAGGCTTCCCGCCGAGCAGGGAGCCCGATGTGGGGTCTCGATCCCAGGACCCTGGGATCATGACCCGAGCTGAAGGCAGACGCTTAACGACTGAGCCACCCAGGCGCCCCTCCAAAATCTTAATAGCCTACTGTTGACTAGAAGTCTTACCAATTGTATATATATTATATACTTTATTCTTACAATAAACTACAGAAAATGTTATTAAGAAAATCATGGGGGGGTGCCTGGGTCAGCTTAGTCAGTTAAGTGTCCGACTCTTGATTTCAGCTCAGGTTGAGCCCCCCCATCCCATCAGGCTCCCTGCTCAGTGGGAAGTCTGATTGTCTCCCTCTCCCTCTGCTCCTCCCCTTACTCATGTGCTTTCTCTCTCTCTCAAATAATAAATCTTAAAAAGAAAATCATAAGGGAAATATATTTAGCATACTAGACTGTATTTATCCAAAAAATCTGCACATAAGTGGACGCATGCAGTTCAACCCCGTGTTGTTCAAGGATCACCTGTATCTCCTTTTATTTAGGCATAATTTACCCTCAATAAATTCATCTTTTTAGCTTATAGTTAAAGAGTTTGACAACTGTATATGTTGTGTAAACACTGTCACAATCAAGATACAGAAAAGTTAAATCACTCCCACCTAAATTCCTACAAACCCCTTTACTCACTGTGTTTTTCTGCACTGCCCTGATGCCTCATGTTAAGCACCCTTTCATGTGTTTATAAGCCATTCATATATCTTGTTTTGTGAAATATCTATTTAATTCTTCTGCTCATTTTAAAAACTGGGTTACTTGGGGTGCCTGGGTGGCTCAGTCAGTTAAGCATCTGCCCCTTCGGCTCAGGTCATGATCCCAGGTCCTGGGATTGAGCCCCAAATCAGGCTCCTTGCTCAGTGGGGAGCCTGCTTCTCCTTTCCCTCTGCCTGCCTCTCTGTCTACTTGAGCTTTCTCTGTCAAATAAATAAATGAAATCTTTAAAAAAAAAAAACTGGTTTACTCATCTTTTTATTGTTAATTTGTGGGAGATGTTTATGTATTCTGGATGCAAGTCTTTTGTCAGATACAGGCAGTAAGAATATTTTTTCCTACTCTGTTGCTTGCCCATTTGGTTTATTTATTTATTTATTTGTTTGTTTGATGTAGTGTTCCATGACCCTCCAATGTAGTTAACCTTATTTTTGGTGTGTGTGTGTGTGTGTGTGTGTGTATATATATATATATATATATATATATATATATATATATATGTAAAGGGCCAATTTGGTTTCTTAATGCACCCTTTTTATGGTTAGTATTCTATGTATCTTGTCCGAGAGACTGTTGTCTACTGCAGGGTTGCAAAGATATCTTCCTATGTTTTCTTCTAGGAGGATTATGATTTGGGCTTTACATTTAGATTTATAAATCCATGTAGAATTAATTTTTACATTTGGACTAACATGGGGTTGAAGTTCATGTTTTTCCATATAGATATTTAGTTGTTTCAGCATCATTTATTTAAAAAGATTTTCTTTTCAGGGCGTTTGGGTGGCTCAGTTAGGCATCTGACTCCTGATTTTGGCTCAGGTCATGATCTGGGGGCTGTAAGATCAGCCCTGCAGTGGGCTCTGTGCTCAGCGAGGAGTCTGTTTGACATTCTCCCCCTCCCCCTGTGCTTTCTCTAAATAAGTGTTAAAACAAAACAAAAAAAGACTTTCATCACTGAACTTAGCCCCTTAGTCCTATTTAAGAAATCTTAATCTAATCCAAGTTCACTAAGATTTTCTTGTATGTTTTCTCCTAGAAATTTAGTTGTTTTTTTTTTTTAAGATTTTATTTATTCATTTGAGACACAGAGATACAGAGAGAGAGAGAGAGAGAGAGAGCGAGCATGAGCAGGGAGAGAGGCAGAGGGAGAGGGAGAAGCAGGCTCCCCCAGGAGCCCGATGTGGGGCGGATCATGACCTGAGCCAAAGGCAGACGCTTAACCATCTGAGCCACCCAGGCGCCCCTAGAAATTTAGTTCTATCATCCATTTCAAATTAATTTTTGTAGATGGTGAGTGATAAAGACACAAATTTCTTTTTTCTTTTGTCTACTTATTCTATCAATTATGGAAGAAGGTGTTTAAATCCCCAACTTGATTGTAGATTTTTCCATTTCTTTCCTTAGTTCTGGCAATTTTTGCTTCATGTATTTTGAAAGAATTATTAGGCAAATGCACACTGAACACTGTTATGTCTTCATGATTAAATAATGTTTTTCATCATTATAAAAAAATCTATCAATACTACTATTTGTCTTGAAGTCTATTTTGCCTCACAGGAGTATGTCACACCATCTTTCATATTTTGTTTATACAGTTTACTTTCTTCTACTCTTTTACTTAGAACATATGAGTCTTTATATATTTAAAGTGAATTTCTGGTGAAGAGTATATATTTGGGTCTTGGTTTTTTTTTTTTGAACCAAGCTGATAATTTCTGCATCTTAAGAGTGTTAACTGCAATGTAGATACTAACAGAGTTGGATTTCAATCTCACATCTTCATATTGCTTTTTACTTCCTCTTTTTTTCCCTCCTTTTCTGCCTTTGTTTGTAAGAAGCACATATTTTTTTCATATTTCACTTTATTCCCTGTATTGAATTTTTAAAACTACAGCTCTTGGGAGTATTTCTAGGGCTTCGTCCAGAAATAATGACATGTAAATATAAGATCTCACAGTCCACTTTCAAATAATTTTATATCACTTCACAAACTATGAGAAACACTAGTATAATCCCATTTTCCCTGTCAATTTGTGCTCTAGTGCCCTTTTATTTTACTTCTATATGTCAATAACCCCTTGTATATAATGCAATTATTTTTGTTTTAAATAGCTAATAGTCTTAGCAAATATATACAATTATTTTTTTAAAAATTAAAAAATGTGTATTTTATATTTATCCAGGTACCCCTTCTGTTGTTCTTAATTTCCTTCTGCAGATCTAGGGTTTCATCTGGTATAATTTCTCCTTAACCAGAACAATTTCTTCTAGTATTTCTTATAGGTTTGCAAGGGACAAATTCTCTAAGCTGCTTGTCTGTTTGAAAATGTCTTTATTTCAACTTCATTTCTCTCTCTTTTTTTTTTAAAGATTTTATTTATTTGACAGAGAGAGACACAGCGAGAGAGGGAACACAAGCAGGGGGAGTGGGAGAGGGAGAAGCAGGCTTCCCGCGGAGCAGGGAGCCCGATGCGGGGCTCGATCCCAGGACCCTGGGATCATGACCTGAGCCGAAGGCAGACGCTTAACCACTGAGCCACCCAGGCGCCCTCAACTTCATTTCTCTTAAATAATTTCACTGGATATAGGATTCTAGATTTACAGTTTTTTCCTTAAGCACTTTAAAGGTATCTTTCAGTTGGCTTTGCCTTCTAATATTTCTATCGAGAAGTCAGTTGTCATTTGTATTGTTCCTACATAGGTAATGTATTGTTTCTAAGACTGCTTTTAACAAGTGCTCTTTAGTGTAGCTTTCTAGTATATCTAGGTCTTGTTTTCTGAGCTTCACAGACCTGTGGGTTGGTATTTTTCATCAGTTTTAGAAAATAGTCATTATGTTTTCAGAGATTCTGTCTCCTCTTTATTAGATTGATGCTGTTCCATAGATCTTGGATGCTCTGGTCTTTTTCTTCCCAAATTCTACACACTGCCCCTTATGTTTCAGGTTGGAAACTTTGTCTGTCTTAGGCTCAAGTTCACGGATTCCTTCCTTTGTTGAGTCCAGTGTGCTATTGTCTTTTAAATATAAAATTTTCATTTGTGACAGTTTTTTTTAATTTCTAGCCATTCCATGGGATCCTTTTTTGTAGTATTGATGTGTCTAAATTCTCCAATCTTTTCATCCATATTTTCTACCTTTACTCCTACATTTAGTATTTTTCATCATCACCTCATCCTCATCATGATTTTATCATACTTATTTTCAAGTCCGTGTTTGGTAAATTCAACATCTGAGCCTTCTCTTGATTTAATTCTATTGACTGCTTTCTGTCTTGACAACTAGTTTTCTTTTCTTCCTTTTTTTGCATGTTTTGTAATTTTTAATTGTAAAATAGACAATTTCAGATAAAATAACAATAGAGGCTGAAACAAGTACTATTTAATCCCAGAATAGGGAACAACCCTTGTGTTGGGCCACAAGAGTGGGGGGAACTATAACTACATTTTATTGCAGTTTTAATTAAGTTTAGCTTCAGATGTTTTGAGAGCAGGATTAAGACGTTTTCCCCTGAGGGATGTAAGGTGGAAGTATTAGCACTAGATCCTGGAGACTACCAGGATCACTTAGCGTTTTATAGCAGAACTACTGACTGTTAAAACTGTCTGCTTTATAAACCTGCTGCCAGTTTTAAGTTCTCTTTGTTCTCAAGATCTGTCCCAGGCTTGCCGTGTCTTGGAGATATCACTCTGTCCACACAGTCTCAGAGGGCTTTTTCTGAACTCTCTTATCTCCCCCCAACCTTTATATCTTAACAGCTCAAGTACAGAGTTCCCAGGGCTGGTTTTCACAGATCTTCTGCCCAAGGTCCCCTATTTTTATTGAGCAGGTACCTTGTATGATTCAGGAATGATTTTTTTCTCAGTTCTCTTCTGTTGGTTCCCAAACTTTGGTTTATTGCATGTGAGCACTCAGTCAAGACCAATGGGAAAGAGTTGACAGGTGTTAAGACTTGCTCTGTGGCTTCCTAGAATTTTTATTAGTTTTTCTAGTCCAGTGATGCCATTACATGTTAGGTAAAGTTTTGGCTGGTTTCCACCATCCCCATCTATTCTTTCTCTTTCTCTCATCACTCTATCAAGTACTACTGAAAACAAACTCACAATGTAAAATTTAGAATAAAACAATTTATCACAGGTCACATGCATTAGTTACCTATAAGCTTCAGAAAATAGAACTATTACTTATAGCACTTAAGATAAAATAGTTAAAGGAAAAAATCTAAAAGAATATTAGAAACTATAAATAACAAAGAATCCACAAAAACCACCAAGACAGACTGGAAAAAAAAAAAGAATTTCTAGAAAGCAAAGGGTACTCTGAAATTAAAAAAATAGTTTTCACTTAAAGAGATGAAGAAAATTTATGAACTAGAAAACAGATATGACTGAAATTAAGTACAAGGAGAGTTGATAAATATGAAATTGGGGTTAAAAGACATGCAGAATAGAAAGATAATATCCTCTCAAAGGAACTGAAGGAGGACAGAATCCACACAATGTGGGAAAGGCAAAATTTGAAAAAAATAACTGGCTAAGATTCCAGAATTGATTAAAGACAGGACTCCTCTCATCCAGGAAGCAGAATGAATCCCAAAAAGAATAAATAAAATGCTAGATATAAACACATTTTAGTTAAACTGTAGTATACCAAAAAAAGTAAGAGACTTTAAAAAGCAGTCGGTGAAAAAAAAGAACAAACCAAATCACTTGCAAACAAGATACGGTGCAGATCTTTGTAAACAGCAACAGAAGAAGCCAGATAGCATAAAACAGTTATCTTCAAAGTACTGACAGACAACAGCTGTCAACCTAGCACTTTAGACTGAATTATATTTACAAGTGAGGGTGAAATAAAGATAATTTGATGAAGCAAATATCAAGCCAAAAAGAGCCATATGAATATCAGGCAACATAGCTTCTAGGGTAAAAACCATTATTATAAAGAGGATTATTACATAATGATAAAAAATTTCAACTCACCAGGAAGGAATAATGATTCTAAACTTAGATGCATCTAATAACATAGTTTCAAAGATATAAAAATTAAATACCACTGCAAGGACAAACTGCTAACCCCACCATCACATTCAGAAGCTTAAAAAATTTTTTTTAATAATACATCAAACAGACAACAGGTTAAAGTATAAAGAAGAACTGCACTACACAAATAACAAGGTTAGTAAACATACAGATAACCTCGCAGTCAACAAATAGAGAATACATGCTTTCTTCAAGCACATTTATAAAGACTGACCCGCTTACAGGTTAAGTCAAATATCAAAAGAAAATCTATCCTATAGAACGTGTTCTCTGACAACACTGCAATCCTACAATTAAGTTGCAAAATGGTAAGAAAATAACCAAAATATCTCCCATAACTTTAGGATGTAAAAAACAAAACTTTTAATAATAGGTCAGGTCACAGTTATAATAATAAAAACATAATTTGATTAACATATCCTACCGATATAATACGATCTCCTTTTCTGAGCTCTCCACTAAGATCAGCAGGTCCTCCAGCCAAGATAAAGGAAATAAATATTCCTTCTCCATCTTCACCTCCTACAATGTTGAAACCCAGGCCTGTTGAGCCACGATGAAGAACAACTTTTCTAGGTTCCCTAAAAAATTAGAAAAATATTGAACACCTTAGAAATTTTATATAGAACTTGACATTGTATCAGTGAGAATGCTCTACTGATAACTCTTATATTATCAAACTATAAAGAAAGCTAGATGAAAATTAAAAAGGTTTTCAAGGCAGAGTAGAGAGATTCTAAGAGGCTTAGAAATTAAAAGGAAAAATTCTAATTTTAAATAAAAGCTAAAAATCCTTGTTAAAAACCAATGATTTTTGTTAAAAAACAAACATGAAACTAAAACAAAAAGGAGAAAAAATTGTGGTAATTAAAAAAAATAATGACATAAAGAACCTACTCAAGAAATATATACCCTTATGAAAAGCTGATGTTGTACACATATTACCTATGAAGCAGTCACTGCCCTTACTTCCTAGATGTTGTAAAGGCAGATAAACCTTTGTCTTAGAAAAGGTAGGCCCTTTTTCCAGTCTCAAAAGGATGAATCATGACTAACCTAAGTCAGTCATAGCAATCTCATTCCTCTTTGCTAAGTTGAGGCTAAGACCCTATTTTGGCCTCTGAGAAATAAAGGTAAATTTTATTGTCATTTCCCAAGGAAAGATAGACCGTAACAAAAACAAAGCACATTTTGTTCCCTTCCCCACCCAAAATCACCCCCACACAAAAAATGAACAATAAAATCCCATTACTGATTTAGACATATTCTAACCATGAAGGTAAGACAAGAAGAATCCCAGAGACACCATGGACCTAAGGGTTGCTACATAATTGCTGGAACTGCCCATCTCTAAACTTTCTATATAATTATTTTTTACTTAAGTCACAAACTTCCATCTCTCTCTCTGCTGTTCACCCATTCTAAGATGAGCCTTCTCCCCCATCCCCTATTTTTTTTTAATTTTTTATTGTTATGTTAATCACCATACATCATTACTTCTTGATGTAGTGTTCCATGATTCATTGTTTGTGCATAACACCCAGTGCTCCACGCAGAACGTGCCCTCTTTAATACCCATCACCAGGCTAACCCATCCCCCCACACCCTCCCCTCTAGAACCCTCAGTTTGTTTTTCAGAGTCCATCATCTCATCCCATTTTTTAAAATCTCTGAAATCAGAATACAACTTACCACTACTAGTGTTTCCCATTTGCTGCCAGTTATAAATGGTTGTGTGAATAGCATTTATAGTAAGACCATGAAAATTCCAGCAGCAGGTATGATGAGATACAGAATATTAGAATGTATCATATTTGGTAAATATTTTTAAAAAATTTAACTGGATTTTTTAGAACATTCCAAAAAGCTATTGGTAACAAAAGGCTTAACAAAAGTAATTTTAAAGATTTTATTTATTAGAGAGAGAGAAAGAGAGAGCGCACGCGCAGGCGTGCACAAGCGGGGGGAGCAGAGGGGATAGGGAAAAGCAGACTCCCCGCTGAGCAGGGAGACCAATGTGGACGGGGCTCAATCCCAGGACTTTTGGGTCATGACCTGAGCCGAAGGCAGACGCTTAACCATCTGAGCCACCCAGGCGCCCCAGAGGTAAATATTTTTAAAAAATGAATTTTAGGGATCCTTCCATATAATGTGGAATTAATCTTAAGTATTTGCTAAAAACCTAAACTGGCATTTTCTAGTCATACATAGGTTTTCATCATTAATCAGCTTTGCCAGTTCACTTACAGGGTTAACAAAATTACACTTTCTTATCAAAAAGAGCAAAACCAAATAATTGTTTAGAAAATATTAAACACATATACACATATATAAAAAGAAATGGAATAATAAATCCAAATTCAGGAAAACAGTTCACTTGGTGAGGCAGTGTAGGAGAGGCAGGAGAGGATCAGGGCACAAAACAGGTTTCACTATATTGATATTTTATTTCACTGTTAGATGATGGACTCACAGTTAACAGTTTCTACGACTTCAAAACATATATGGAGGAGGTGGGAGGGCGGATGGCTTAAATGGGTGACGGGTATTAAGGATGGCACTTGTGATGAGCCCTGGGTGTTGTATGTAAGTGATGAATCACTAAATTCTACACCTGAAACTAGTATTACACTGTGTGCTAACTAATTGGAATTTAAATAAAAACTTGAAAAGAAAAAAATATATTTGTATGAAGCAAAAAGCCACACATATATATGAATTAGTTTTATATAAATATAAATTTTATATAATAATTTAAAATATTCTGCTAAAATCCAGCAGTATTTCAGAGGAAAATAAATTCTGATTTTTTCAAATAACATAAGCACATGAAAAGATGTTCACTATCAGTCATTAGAGAAATGCATGAAAATCACGCGATACATCCCACTTACTACAATGGCTATAAAACAAAACGGAAGAGAAAAAACAAGTATTGGTTGAGGTTGTGGAGAAACAGGAACCCTCATATATTGATGGTGGGAATGTAAAATGATGTGGGTGCTATAAAAAACAAATGGTTCCTCATAAACGTAAACATACAATGACTGTGACTCAGCAATTCCACTCCTCAGAATATATTCAAAGGAAGTGAAAACAAGGATGCAAGCAAATACATGCAAGCCAATGTTTATCAGAGCATTATTCTCAATACCCAAAAGGTGGAAATAACCCAAGTGTCCATCAACAGATGAATGGATAAATAAAATGTGGTATATACACATAATGGAATATTTTCAGCTTACATAAGGAATGAAGACTTTTTTTTTTTAAAGATTTTATTTATTTATTTGACAGAGAGACAGAGAGAGAGCACACAAGCAGGGGGAACGGCAGGCAGAGGTAGAGGGAGAAGCAGGCTCCCTGCTAAGCAGAGAGCCTGATGTAGGGCTCCATCCCAGGACTCTGGGATCATAACCTGGGTCAAAGGCAGACGCTTAACTGACTGAGCCACCCAGGCACCGCAGGAATGAAGTTTTGATACATGCTACAACATGGATGAATCTTGAAAACACTATGCTAAACGAAAGAAGTCAGACACAAAAGAGTTGAAAGATTATATGAACAATCTAGGATAGGCAAATGTATAGGACACAAAGTACACTAGACCAGAGGTTACCAGGGACTGGGAGGAGAGGGAAATAGGAATTACTGCTTAATGGCTACAGTTTGTTTGAGGTGGCAAAAAGGTCCTGGAAACAGTGGTGATGATTTCCTAATGTTGGGAATGCAATTAATGCCAATGAATCGCATATTTAAAAAAAATTAATAATGTGGGGCACCTGGGTGGCTCAGGAGGTTAAGCATCTGCCTTTGGCTCAGGTCATGATCCCAGGGTCCGGGGATCGAGTCCTGCGTCGGGCTCTCTGCTCAGCAGGAGCCTGCTTCTCCCTCTCCCTGCCGCTCCCCCTACTTGTACTCTCTCTCCCTCTGTCAAATAAATAAAATCTTAAAAAAAAATTCCTTAAAAAAATAATATACAAATAAAATTTTGAGTTTACATTTTAAATGGGAGAAGTGTACGATATGTGGATCGTATCTCAATAAAGCTGTTAAAGAATGAACTTTAGAATCATCAATTTTCTGTATGTTGGAATTTTTCTTTTCCTTTTTTATTTTATATTATTTATTTGTTTTTTTAAAGATTTTACTTATTTATTTGAGAGACAGAGTGAGTGAGTGAGAAAGCACACAAATAGGGGCAAAGGGAGAGGGAGAAGCAGGCTCCCCTGCTGAGCATGGAGTCTGACACAGGGCTGGATCCCAGGAAGACCCTGAGATCATGACCTGAGCTGAAAGCAGACGCTTAACCAACTGAGCCACCCAGGTGCCCTCTTTCTTTTCCTTCTTTTAAATTGGTAATGTGAGATAACCTCTGAAAGACTGCTTAGGGTCAAATTGTGGAGAACTTCTAATGTGAGGGTAAAGATTTTTGTACTTCATATCTGGACAAAGTTGTGTAATTATCAAAAGGGAGTGATAAAACACATGTTTTAGGAAGGCATATGCAGTAATTAACCACCTGATTTTCACACAAAAGTAGAGAAGACAGGTAGACTTGTGTAATACTAAAAAAGTCCAATACAATATTCTAGAGAAAAGATATGTAATGAAAAAAGATGGGGAACAGTAATCAAAACACCAATATAACATACTTTTTAGTTTGAAAAATATGTAGAAATTAAAGGCTAGATAAGCCATTAACTATTTTTCCTCTTTACTTCTATAAATTGGCACTATTAGAAAACAACAACAAAGCCACGACAGATCAGCATAGGAGCACAGCCTAAAGACTAACAGTCTTGAAAATTCATATGACAAAGAGATAACCACAAATACTGTTTCTAATTTTCACTCCAAACACAATTACTGAGCACATATTTATAAATTAAGTTTTCAATATTGCTAACTCTTGAAAAAAAAGAACATAGATGAATATTCTTTCCTACCTGACCTTAATGATCTCTTTAAGACTCCTAGAGTCAGGAGTCTGACAAGAGTAATTATAATTTTCAAAGTTCAAAAATAATAATGCCAACAATAATGCAATTAATAAAAACACAAAACAGACATTAATCAGCAGACATTTAATGTTAAATGTTATAATATGAAATACTTGTACAAATTATAAAGCAATCTGTATAAATGTTAACATCTTATTATTATATTAAATCATGAAAAAGATCTAAAATATTTTTCACTTATTTTTTCCCACCTACTTAAGAGTTCTTTGGGAATAAAAAGAAAGATTTACAAACTTTATTTAAAGATTATTTATTTATTTATTTGACAGAGAGAGAGAGAGAGAGAGGCCAAGTAGGCAGAGCAGCGGGCAGAGGGAGAGGGAGAAGCAGGCTTCCCGCTGAGCAGGGAGCCCGATGCGGGGCTCAATCCCAGACCCTGGGATCATAACCTGAGCCACCCAGGCGCCCCTACAAACTTTATTTAAAACAGTAAAGTCAGATCAAGGTAAATTTTAGGAGTGAGGTTATCAAAGATACATATTAAGCAAAGAAAATATCACTTGTTGAATTCTAAACATGAATCAAATGATTGCTATAACAAATAGGAATATATGAAAAGTTAGTTTTAAATATACATATGTATATTCTTAACTCAGTTTTACCTATGCTAATTTCTAAGAACAATTAACCATTCCTGAAAAATAAGTACTATGTTTTTAAAAAGGGCAGCGATTTGGAATATAAAATATTTTTATATTTCAGCCTCTTCAATGAACCCTCCAATGAAAAAAATTAAGGTTTAAGTTCATTATCTATCAGTAAAATTTTTTAGTCCTGAAAACTGTGGCTGTAAACTGATTATAACTCCTTCTAACAGTTGGCTTTTTTTAAGAAGGACAAACGTTCAGTTCCTCACCTTGTAATTTCATCATCTCCAAGCATTGCTTTTGAAACAGGTGAGTATCTGGCTGGTGATGCTGGTGTATGGCCCAAATAGGAAGATGGGCTAACATGGTTATCAACAGGTTGAGAAGAAGCTTCAAAATAAAGAAAGTAAAAAGCACTTTAAGTGAAATGAGCCATTCAGTACTGCATTTGTGAATTATCAATTTTAAGGTTAGTTAATGTATATAATTCATATCCGCTTATTTACGTAAGTTCGTAGAAAAGACTTACCGGGTAAAAATTAGACAAGCTCAAGTTTCCAGGTAAAAACTAGTATAGATACTCAGATCAGTAAAGCAAACTTATACCATTTGGTTTCTCTTGAGAAAACAGAATTAAAAAGTAGTTTTACATTAACTAATTTGCACAGTGAAATCCAGGAAAGGTCATTTAAAAGACTGTCCTAGAAAAGACTATAATACAAAATCTAAAGTACAGTAACTTAATTTTTGTGATAAGTCATTCTGCAGGTTGTTTAAAAAAATTTCTATTACTTCAAGTTTAATTGTGAATAATGAAAACCAAAAACTTAAAAATAGGCTCAGAAAGATTATGCTCAAAAATATTACAATAAATTAAGGGACTTCTGGCTTCCAGTTTGACATAAAAGAAGCTTGGAAGTTATCACTCTCTGTTCTAACAACAACTAAAAAGCTAAACTAAAAATTCAATAACTCTTCTTAGATCCTTAAGATAAGGGGGATGACAGGGCAAACTCCTGCCCCCCAAACTGGAGAAAATGGTAGGTGAATACAGAGAATTATAACTTACCAGGGCAGAAACCTCTGTGGGAACTAGTGCTGGGGTAGAGAAACCTGAATTGTAACTGGCAAATTGCTGGAGGTTCAGTATGAGCCAGTAAAAACACTCCTGGGGAAATGGACCCTCAAATCTATGGTCAACTTTGACAAATCAGGAAAAAATATCCAATGGAAAAAAAGACAGTCTCTTCAATAAGTGGTGATGGGAAAATTGGACAGCTACATATAGAAGAATGAAACTGGGCCATTCCCTTACACCATACACAAAGATAAACTCAAAATGGATGAAAGACCTCAATGTGAGACAGGAATCCATCAAAATCCTAGAGGAGAACATAGGCAATTACCTCTTCCACATCGGCCACAGTAACTTCTTTTAAGACATGGGTCCAAAGGCAAGTGAAACAAAAGCAAAAATAAACTTCTGGGACTTCATCAAGATAAAGCGCTTCTGCACAGCAAAGGAAACAGTCAACGAAACTAAGAGGCAGCCCACGGAATGGGAGAAGATATTTGCAAAGGACATTACAGATAAAGGGCTGATATCCAAGATCTATAAAGAACTCAAACTCAACACTCAAAAAACTAATAACCCAGTCAAAAAATGGGCAGAAGACATGAACAGACACTTATCCAAAAAAGATATAGAAATGGCTAACAGACACATGAAAAAATGCTCAACATCAGTAGCCATCAGGGAAATACAAATCAAAACCACAATGAGATACCAACCTTACACCAGTTAGAATGACAAAAATTAACAAAACAGGAAACAACAAATGTTGGCGAGGATGTGGAGAATGGGGAACTCTCTTACACTGCTGGTAGGAATGCAAGTTGGTACAGCCACTCTAGAAAACAGTATGGAGGTTCTTCAAGACATTAAGAATAGAGCTACCCTATGACCCAGCAATTGCACTACTGGGTATTTACCCCAAAGATAGAGATGTAGTGAGAAAAAGGGGCACCTGCGCCCCAATGTTCATAGCAGCAATGTCCACAATAGCCAAACTGTGGAAGGAGCCAAGATGCCCTTCAACAGATGAATGGATAAAGAAGATGCGGTGTATCTACACAATGGAATATTATTCAGCCATCAGAAACAATGAATACCCACCATTTGCATCGACATGGATGGAACTGGAGGGGATTACGTTAAGTGAAGTAAGTCAAACAGAAAAAGACAATTATTATATGGTTTCACTCATATGTGCAACACAAGCAATAGCATGGAGGACCATAGGGGAAGGGAGGGAAATCCAAAGGCAGAGAAATCAGAGAGATGAACCATGAGAGACTATAGACCCCGAGAAACAATCTGGGGGTTTCAGAGGGGAAGAGGGTGGGCGGATGGGGTAACAGGCGGATGGGAGGGCAAGTGCTGTGATGAGCACTGGGTGTTATACTTAACTAATGAATTGTTGAACACTGCATCAAGGACTAATTATATACTATACAGTGGCTAACTGAACATAATAAAAAAAAATATGGTAAACTGAAGAAAAAAACCCCCAAAAACCAAAAAACCAAACAACCCCTCCCCAAAACCCAAAACACTCCTGGGGGACCCTGTTACTGGGGGAGCCCACACATTTTTGAGTTTTACCTCCTGGATCTCTACCAGGCTCACAGTGAATAGTGGAGAAAAATCTTGTGCTGCCGACAGGAGGAAGGGAAAACAAACCATTCTGAAATACACAAGAGCATTCTGTTTTTCATAACAGAGTCTGCCCTCAGGAGAAATTATCAAAGCCTAGCCTGCTAGGGTTTTATCAGAGACCAGTGACCTGGGGTAAGGGAAATAACTCCAGTCCACTCTGGTCATCCTATCCACCTAAGGGAGGAAGTGAGAATACTGAGAAGCACTGGGTAGCTTACATTCCAGAGGTGCAAACTCATTAAAAGACTTGAGACCTGATCACAGGACTAGGAACACTTTCCCTCCCCAACACCTTATCGTCACATTACTAATGGCCTATTTACAGCAGTTCCTTTTACCCAGTACATCATGCCTGGCTATCAGGAAAAAATTACAAGACATAATAAAAGGCAAAAACACAGTTGGAAGAGACAGGGCAAACATGAGAACAGACTCAGACATAGCAGCAATGTTGGAATATCAGACCAGGAATTTAGAACAACAATGATGAAGGGTGCCTGGGTTGTGCAGTCAGTTAAGCGTCCAACTCTTGGTTTTGGCTCAGGTCGTGATCTCAGCATCATGAGATCAAGCCCCAAGTTGGGCTGGTGCTCAGTGTGGAGTCTGCTTGAGACTCTTTCTCCCTCGCCCTCTGCCCCTCCCCCCTGCTCTCTGTCTCTTTCTAAAAAAAAAAATAAAACAACGATTAACATGCTAATGGCTCAAGTGGATAGACAGTATGCAAAAACAGATAAGCAAGGTAAGCAGAGAGGTGGGAATTCTAAGAGAAACAAAATGAAATACTAGACAACAAAAACACTGTTAACAGAAATGAAGAATGCCTTTGATGGGCTTATTAACAGTCTGGCAATGGCTGAGAAAAGAATCTCTGAATTTAAGGATATCTCAATAGCAACCACTAACACTGAAAAGCAAAGAAAAAAAGAGAATGAAACAAAAGAAACCCAAAACAAAATATCCAAGAATGGTGAGATAGCTACAAAAGGTGTAACATATAAGAAATGGGAATACCAAATGTAGAAGGAGAGAAAGGATGGAAGAAATACTTGAAACAATAATGACTAAGAATTAACATCAGACATCAAACCATAGATCTAGGAAGAAATATTTGAAACAATAATGACTAAGAATTAACATCAGACATCAAACCCATATAAGAAATGGGAATACCAAATGTAGAAGGAGAGAAAGGATGGAAAAAATATTTGAAACAATAATGACTACGAATTAACATCAGACATCAAACCACAGATCTAGGAAGCTCAGGAAACACCAATTAGGTTAAATGCCAAGAAAATTACATGTAGAAATATCCTTTTCAAATGAGAGGGAAAAAGGTGGGGGGAAGGAGAGGAATCTTAAAAGAAGTCACAGGGAAAAAAAACCCACTATACTGATAGAGGTACAAAGATAAGAATTACATCTTACTTCTCAGAAACGAATAGTAGTGACACTGTATTCAACTACATTTGCTTATGTGTGTGTATATATATGTGTGTGTATGTATATGTATAAGTGAAATGAATGTCAGCAATGGTACAAGGGATGGGAGAGAGGAATTAGTTTTATTTTAAGGTACTTATACTACCTATGAAGCTGTATAGTGTTAGTGGACTTGAATTAGTTGATATGTATATTGCAAACTCTAGGGTAACCACTGAAAAAAAGTAAAGCGAGACTATAACTGTTAAGGAAGGAGAGAAAATGGAATAAAATGTTTGAATAAAATTGTAAAGGACAGAAAAAGAGTGGATGACAAATACAGAAACAAGAGCAACAAATAGAAAACAGTAACAGATATAATAGATATTAATCCAACTGTATCAATAATCACTATGAACATCAATGGTCTAAATGCACCAATTAGAAGACCAAGATTATCAGAGTGGATCAAAAACAAGACCCAATTATATACTGTCTATAAGAAAGGCACTTTATAAAGGCACACATAGATGAAAAGTAAAGGGATGGAGAAAGATATTACCATTCTAACACTAATAAAAGGAAGTGGGAGTAACTACATTAATTTCAGACAGAGAAGACTCAAAATAAATAAAGTTATGAGGGATAAAGAAGGGCATTACATAATGACAAAAGGGTCAATTCTCCAAGAAGATATACAATCCTTAACACGTATGCATCCAACAATAGTGTCAAGCTATGTGAGGCCCAAATGAGAGAACTGCAAGGAGAAACAGATGGATGCACACTCTTTTCTTATACATGGACAGATATATGAGGCAGAAAATCAGTAAGGACATAGATGAACTCAACAATATCATTAATCAACAGGATATAATGGACACCTATAGACTACTCCATCCAACAACAGAACATACATTCTTCTTAAGCTCACATGGAGCATTCACCAAGACAGACCACATCCTGGGCCATAAAACACATCTTAGCAAATTAAAAAAAATAAATCATACAATGTCTGCTCTCAAATCACAATGGAATGAAAAGAAATCAGTAACAAAATGATAGCTGGAGATCTCAAAATATGTAGGGATTATATAATACACTCCTAAATAGTACATGGATCAAAAAAGAAATCTCTGGAGAAATTAAAAATATTTTGAACTAAGTGAAAATGAAAACATGGTATATCAAAACTGTGGGATAGAGTGAAAGCAGTGCTAAGAGGGAAATTTATAGTATTGAATGTATTCAATACTATAAATCTAAAATGAGTCATCTTAGCTTCTACCCTATGAAACTAAAAAAGAGCAAATTAAAATAAGGAAAGAAATAAAAAATTAGAGCAGAAATCAATGAAATTAAAAAACATGAAATCAATAGAGAAAATCAGTAGGACCAAAAGCTGCTTTTTTTTTTTTTTTTAAGATTTTTATTTATTTATTCATGAGACAGCAGGCTTCCAAGGAGCAGGGAGCCCGATGCGGGACTCGATCCCAGGACTCTGGGATCATGACCTGAGCCAAAGGCGGACACTTAACCATCTGAGCCATCCAGGCGCCCCCAAAAGCTGCTTCTTTGAAAAGATCAATAAAATTAGTAAGCCTTGAGCCAAGCTAAGAAAAAAAGAGAAGAAAAATTATTAATATCAGAAATGAAAGGAGGGGACATCATGACAGATCCCATGGACGTTAAAAGGAAAATAAATATTACGAACAGCTCTATGCCCACAAAATTTGTAACGTAGATGAAATGGACCAATTCCTTGAAAGACACAATCTGCCAAAACCCACACACACAAAATAGACCATCTGAACAGCCTATATCTATTAAAGAAACTGAATCAATAACTGATTGCCTTCCAAAACAGAATCTATCAGGCCCAGCTAGGTTCACTGATGAGTTCCACCAAACAAGTATTTAAGGAAGAAATTATACCAATTCCCTATAATCTCTTCCAGCAGACAGAAGCCAAGGGAATGCTTCCTAACTCATTCTATGAAGTCAGCATTACCCCAGACAACAGAACCAGACAAAGAAATTACAAGAAAAATAAACAACAACTACAGAACAATATCTCTCATGAACATAGATGGAAAAATCAACAGACTATTAGCAAATCAAATCCAACAATGTATAAAAAGGACTGTAAACCGTAAGCATATGGGATTTATCCCAGGTATGCAAAGCTGGTTCAACATTTGAAAATCAATTAATATGATCTATCACGTCAACAGGCTAAAGAAGAAAAGTCACATGATCAATGGATGCAGAAAAAGCACTTGATAAAACCCAGTATCAATTTATGATATAAACTCTCAGTAAACTAGGAACAGAAGGGAGTATCATCAACTTGTTAAAGTGTATCTATAAACTTAAGAGTGAGAAACTTGAAGTTTTACCATTAAGAAGAGGAACGAGTAAAGAATGTCCTAATGTGGTAAGACAAGAAAAGGAAATAAAGGTATATAGACTGAGAAAGAAATAACAGAACTCTTTGTTTGTAGATGTCATGATCATTTATGTAGAAAATCTGAAAGAATCGACAAAAAAACTCCTGGAACTAATAAGCAATCTTAGCAAGTTTGCAGGATACAAGGTTAATATATATGAAAGTCAATTGCCAAAAAGGGTCAATTGCTTTCCTATATACCAGCAATGAACAAGTGGAATTTGAAATTAAAAAGACAATACCATTTACATCAGCACCCCCAAAACGATATACTTAAGTATAAATCTAACAAAATGTATAGAAGATTTATTCTATGTGAATAAAACAATAAAATTCTGATGAAAGAGATCAAAGAAGAGTTAAATAGAGAGATATTCCATGTTCATGGGTAGAAAGACTCAATACTGTCAAGATAATTAGTTATTTATTTTTAAAAGATTTTATTTATTTGACAGAGAGAAACACAGAGAGAGAGGGAACACAAGCAGGGGGCGTGGGAGAGGGAGAAGCAGGCTTCCCGCGGAGCAGGGAGCCAGATGCGGGCCTCGATCCCAGGACCCTGGGATCACGACCTGAGGTGAAGGCAAGACGCTTAACGACTGAGCCACCCAGGTGCCCCTAATTAGTTCTTTTCAACTTGATCTACAGATTCACTACAATCCCAATCAAAATACCAATAAGTTATTTTGTGGATATTGTCAAATTAATCCTAAGGTTTATAAGGAGAGGCAAAAGACCCACAAAAGACAGCAAAATATTGAAGAACAAAGTCGGAGGACTGAGACTCCCTGAGTTCAAGACTTCCTATAAAGCTAGAGTAATCAAGACAGTGTGGTACTGGAAAGAGAACAGAAAAATAGATAAAAATGGAACAGAACAGGGAGTCCAGAAGCATACTATAAATATAGTCAACTGATCTTTGACAGAGGGGCAAAGGCAGTATGAGCAAAGACAGTCTTTTCAACAAATGTTGTTGAAACAATTGGATGTCCACATGCAAAAGAAAAAAAAATGAATCTAGACATAAACCTTACAAAATTAATTCAAAGTGGATCACAGACCTGAATGTGAAACACAAAACTATAAGACTCCTAGAAGATAACATAGGAGAAAACCTAGATGACTCTGGATATGGCAATGACACCAAAGGCAGGATCCATGAAAACAAAAGAATAAAAAAGCTAGATTTCATTAAAATGTTTCTGCTCAAGGGCGCCTGGGTGGCTCAGTTGGTTAAGCGACTGCCTTCGGCTCAGGTCATGATCCTGGAGTCCCGGGATCGAGTCCCGCATTGGGCTCCCTGCTCACCAGGGAGTCTGCTTCTCCCTCTGACCCTCCCCCCATCTCATGTGCTTTCTCTCTCATTCTGTCTCTCAAATAAATAAATAAAATCTTTAAAAACAAAACAAAACAAAACAAAAAAACAAACAAAAAAAAATAAAATGTTTCTGCTCTGAAAAAGACACTGTCTAAAAAATTAAAAGACCAGCCACAGACTGGGACAAAAATATTTGCAAAAGACATACCTGATAAAGGACTGTGGGCCAAAGTATAGAAAGAACTCTTAAATTCAACAGTAAGATAACTCAATTTTAAAATGTGCCAAAGACCCTTAACAGACACCTCACCGAAGACCAAAGATGGTGAATAAGTATATGAAAAGGTGCTCCACACCACACGTCATCAGGAAAATGCTAATTAAAACTGTTGTACATCTATTAGAATGGCCCAGATACCGAACAATGATAACATCAAATGCTGGTAAGAACGTGAAACAACAGGAACTCTCATGGCTGGAGTACAGTCAATTTGGAAGACAGTTTGGCCATTTCTTATAAAACTAAACATATTCTTACTATCTGACCCAGCCATCATGTTCCTTGGTATTCACCAAAAGGAGATGAAAACTTATGTCCACACAGAAACCTGCCCACAGATACTTAAAGCAGCTTTATTCATAATTTCCAAAATTTGTAAGAAACCAAGATGTTCTTCCACTGGTGAATGGATAAATAAACTGTGATACACCCAAAGAGTTATTCAGCACTAAAAAGAAAGGAGCTATAAGCCATGAAAAGATATGGGAAACCCTGGATGCATATTACTATGTGAAAGAAGCCAACCTCAAAAGGCTACATACTGTATGATACAAGCTATATAACATTCTGGAAAAGGCCAAACTATGGTAAGAGTAAAAAAAATCAGTGGTTGCTACAGGTTAGAGGAGAGAAAGAACAGATAGAAGAACACAGGATTTTTAGGTAAGTGAAACTACTCTATATGATTCTATGATGATGGATACAGGTCATTATATATTTGTTCAAACCCACAGAACGTACAATTAAAAGTGAAACCTAATGTAAACTGTGAATTTTGGGTAAGATGTGGCAATGTAGGTTCATCAGTTGTAACAAATATATCATTCTGGTGGGGGATGTTGATAATAGGGGAGGCTATGCATGGATGGGGGCAGATGGTGTTATGAGAAATTTCTCTACCTTCTGCTCAATTTTGCTGTGAATCTAAAATTGCTCTAAAATATAAAGTTTATTAAAAAAAAACCTCTATGCTCTGATACCAGCTCAGTTCTGTCAACCCAATTTATAATTATGCTTTTTTAAGAAAAGATTTATTTATTTTAGAGAGAAAGCACACAAGCATGCACGCGAGTGGGGGTGGGGCAGAGGGAGAGGGAGAGAATCTCAAGCAGACTCCCCACTGGGCACAGAGCCCAGTGTGGGGCTCGATCATAACCTGAGTTGAAATCAAAATATTCTTTTTAACACTTGCATAAAAGAATGGAAACCTGGTAAAAAGCAAAAATAAAAAATAAGCAAAAACTATCTCTTGCTTGGTTCCTTTTTTAAAGATTTATTTATTTATTTGACAGAGAGAGACACAGCAGGAGAGGGAACACAAGTAGGGGGAGTGGGAGAGGGAGAAGCAGGCTTCCTGCCGAGGAGGGAGCCCGGTGCTGGGACCTGAGCCGAAGGCAGACGTTTAACGACTGAGTGACCCAGGTGCCCCTCTTGCTTGGTTCCTTTTAATAATAGTAAATGTCATAGATAGGTTGTAATTCTAGTGAGATCTAAGAATAGAAAAAAACTGAGCTGAGTGGCTCAGTAGGTTAAGAGCTCCACTCTTGATTCGGCTTGGGTCACGATTTCAGGGTCATGAGATCAAGCCCTAAGTCAGGCTCCATGCTGAACATGGAGTCTGCTTAAGATTCTCTCTCTCTCTCTCCCTCTGCCCCTCACCTATTTGCACTTTCGTGCTCTCTCTTTCTAGAAAAAAAAAAAAGAGAAAATAAACAATACATTTCAGTTGTAATTTTAAAAATGCAACACATCTGAATTATTTGCATCGTTATCAAAACCCACTGAAAGCAATATTTAATTTCCTGAGGCTTTATGATAAAGTTACAAAGCATTTCAAAACTTAGCTGTAATATACATTACTTAACCAACAGTCTCTTCTTTCATTATATATGGTCTTCTATGCACAAAGCATTATAACACAATCAGAAGTACAAAAATGCAAGGATCATTAGTTCAAAGTTTTATAGTGGCTTGAGAGGTAAAAGGAGTGCGAAGCGACCAGTGTAAAAGACAACTGCTAATAAACGATATCATGGCTTACTGGAAAAAATGTATGCTCTATGAGCATGGGTACATCTCTCTCTAAAAAGTTACAATGTCTACTGATAGTATAGGGCTTGAAGTTTACTGTATCTTTCATTTTACAGGTTTGCAGTACTCTACAGTAACTCTTTTCTGTCTAGTTTGTATTTAAGATGCTCTTCTGCATTCAGGCCAAAGGGCTTTCAATCATGGCTCTTGACTTTCAAAGTCCAAAGTCTTTTCTGGGTGATAAGCAAGAGTATCTTGTGATTTTCAAGGGAACTGGCATGTTGCTCTAATGCAACAGACACTCATGTGAACCTCTGTAATCACCGGCCTTTTAAAGTCTAGAGTTTACTGATTTTTGACTCAAATTTCTTTGCCGCATTATCAATTCTGGTTGGAACAATGACAACAATATACAACTGGACAAGAAATTCAGTCAACTGCACAAACCAGAAAAGGTACTTTTTCCCCTGCCATCTCCAGACTGTGTCTTTATTCAATGGATCTTTTCTGGAAGAGTCATTCTTACCTATAAGGCATAGTATCTCAACACAGAAGAGACTAAAAATTAATGTTCTTATCAAAGAAATGACATCCCCTAAGAAGGATCAGATAAAACAATGCTATTTTCTATACCCCACATCCTAACTGAAAAGATTCCCCAGGGAACTACAAAACAAGGGAGCCTAATTTTTTGTCCTTAGGTATCAAGGTTAATGATCCAAGCCCTCCAAGGTTTAGAAGAGAAGCAAGTGGAAGTACTTGAAGTAAAAGTGGAAAGAGATCAATGACCAAGTCAGAAGTTCAATGAGGCCTTCCAGCTGAAAAGAATATAAATTAAAAGCAAGAAGACACATAATGCACCAGAATGAGCATTCTGATGTCATCAGAGAAACTATGTTCTCTGTTAGATCTAATGGACTTTTTTTTCTTTCAATAAGAAAACTACTTATATTCCTGGGTACCCTATTTTGGTTATTATCTATATTTTGGTTACAACCACAAGAGCATGATCCTATCTGAAATTTATGGTCATAGCAAACTACAGTTTTGTACTTCTCTCCAGCGATGTTCTGCTTTTTTAGGGAGCAGGAATGAAGGAAGACAGCAAGTTGAACCTTGGCAGGGATTCTGCCAAGGAGGAAGTGGGGGTGGGGGCAAGGGAATAGAAGATATGTGCAAGGAAGAGAGTATCATGACAAATCATGGAAGCTAAGCTAAAAAACATAGACAAATGGAGACACAAGGGGGCAATCAAGTTGTAGTGTCAAAGGATGGAAGGTTAAAATGAGGATGAATTGCTAGAATAGGGATAAATGAACTGAGGTATGCAGTCAAAGAATTGAGGTGGTGAAGATAGTGATAATGAAAACATCTAAAGATTTATTTATTATTAGAAATAGAGAAAGAGAGAGGGAGAGAGAAGAGAGCACATGGGGCTGGGGAGAGGCAGAGGTACAGGGAGAGAGAGAATCTCAAGTTGACTCTCCACAGAGCATAGAGCCTGACTCAGGGCTCAATCCCACAACCCTGAGAACATGACCTGAGCCGAAATCAAGAGTTGTGGGCTTAACTGAGACACCCAGGTGCCCTGATAATGATTAAGATATAAATTATTATATGGAAGCATGTATTTGAGGTGGAGTGGAGGGCAGGATAGTTAGGAAGAAAAGAGATCAAGAAACAAAGAGGCCAGACTGTTGAATAAGTCATCAGTGTGAATTTTGGCTGGACATCACTAAGAATGACAACATGAATAGTAGTGGCAAGGACAATGGGGCTGACACTAAAACCTTTAGTGACTAAAGCCAGATTGATGAGGAGGACACTAGATGACAACATAAGGGATAGGTAGTAAGTTGGAGAGTCTGATGACAAGGACTTCAGAAACGGTGATAGGTAAAAATATAATTTCTGTAAAAAGTTTTTATTTTATTGTTTTAAAAAGATTTTATTTATTTATTTGACAGAGAGAGAGATATCACAAGTAGGCATAGCAGTAGGCAGAGGAAGAGGGAGAAGCAGGTTCCCTGCTGAGCAGAGAGTCAGATGCGGGGGTGATCCCAGGCCAAAGGCAGACGCTTAACCGACTGAGCCACCCAGGCACCCCTGTAAAAAGTTTTTAATCACAAATGCCTTATTGAAAAAAATATTTTATTTATATGAGAGAGAGAGAGAGAGAGAAAAAGCGCATGCATTCAGTGGAGGGGAGGGGGAGAGGATCTCAAGCAGATTCTGTGCTGAGTGTGGAGCCTGATGCAGGGCTGGATTTCACAACCCTGAGATCATGGCCTGAGCTGAAACCAAGAGTTGGACGTTTAACCAACTGAGCCACCTAGGTGCCCTGAATCACAAATGCTTTTTAAAAAACACATAGATAGGGCGCCTGGGTGGCTCAGTCGTTAAGCGTCTGCCTTCGGCTCAGGTCATGATCCCAGGGTCCTGGGATCGAGTCCCACATCAGGCTCCCTGCTCAGTGGGAGGCCTGCTTCTCCCTCTCCCACTCCCCCTGCTTGTGTTCCTGCTCTCATGCTCTCTCTCTCTGTCAAATTAATAAATAAAATCTTTAAAAAAAATAAATAAAAAAAAATAAAAAACACATAGATAAATGATATGAACAGCCTATGTGGTATGAACGTGGGCTGGAAGTATATAACAAAATTCATAATTGTAGTTGCCTAAGAAAAGAGGGGGAATGGAAATAGAACCTTATGGAAGAGCTGAACTAGCAAGGGTAAGCAACTTTTTCACAATGTTCTATTACTTCAATAGATGAGAAAAAGAAAGATTATATATCTATGCCTATAAGGAAAACAACCAATCATTATTTAATTATTACTCTTTAGGACTAGCTCTTCCATTTTTTATATATTAGAATACGTAAAAAGGGATAATTCAATTAAAAAATAACAACTATTTTTTTCAGTTCGACATATAAAAGCAGCCTGGCTGTTTGTATGTTTGGTCATAATCAGGACACCAATTCTCAGTTCACAGAACAATTGTTACAAATACGCTATTGTCTTGAATACATAAGGCAGCATAATAAATAAGACTGATATTTACACTGGTGCATAAAATAGTTTATTAGTGAATTTGCATGTCTAATCACAAATAAAAATACATAAAGCCCTTATATAAAGTTCATGTGTAAGACCAACTGTATGTGAGAATGTTTAACAAGTAGCAAAGTTCTGTTCTGACACAAATGAAGTATTAAAAAAAAAGACATCATCCTTCTCCATTAAAGAGACTGAATACTATTTTAAAAGGTTCAGTTATCCTTGAGTAATTAATAAATCAATGGTTAGATAATGAAGATGTATCACTGGAAGACAGTATATTCATTTCAAAATATAATTTATATTGAACTTATAATGATTAATGACAGTAACGAACTTTGACAGTTTTAAAACTGGAAACTTGCGATTTATAAAACCACAAATATTCTAAAATTCTACAATTTAAAGGAGAAAGACTTGGAAAAGCAGACTACGGAGAGTACATTTAAGGTCTCTGGTACACACGGGTGCTTCTAATATTAACTCAATGCACCAAAGAAATAAAACTTCCATTTTTCAACAAATAGAAGTACAGTATTTAAATCTTATCCCAGCTTGTACATTAAAAAAGAAACCGAAAATCAAACAGGAAACTTAAAATTACATTAGTACTTTTCATAACAGTTCATTTCTAGGCAACACAATTGTACTGTATACAAATACAGTTAGGTAATACACTAGGAGTTTGTACAAAAATAATATCTGTGCTCACATAACAGAGCACAGAAAGGCTCAAGTTGTAGAAATATTTAATGTTAGTATTTCTTAAAGTGTAGTCCATGAACCAGCAGCACCAGAAACCTCAAAATTACCATGGTTTTAAAAGAATTGCTTGTTAAGTTTCTGCACTACATTCCAAAACTATTAGAGCAAAACAAGAATGTGCATTACTTGCAAATACCTTTGGTGACTGTTACCTATATAAAACTTTGAAAAAGGACACACTCTTCTTACTATCAAGATTGATTTAAATTTGATTTTTAAAAACTATTTAGTTAAAATGCTTAATATAATTCCTTTAAAATATTTAAAAATAGGGAAATATGATAGATTTAAGCAAACAGACTTACAGCTGGTGATATCAGGTGGTATATAGCCATCATTCATATACATACTTGTGGGTTTTGCCACTTTCAAATAAACAAAATCAGACGTGTTCTTTAAGGCAGTTACTGCTTCTTCATGAGTAACTTCTTCCAAACACACACTATTCACCTAAAAGAATATCCCAAAAGACATTTGTTTTAGGACATTTTCACTAGCTTTCTCCTTTTTGGTTATAAACAGTTATACCAAAACACAGGGAGAAAGCAGGAGTGATTTAAGGAATATAAAAGTATGTGAAAAGAAAATACCCATTTTTACTATCACATCAGGAAGTTGTTTATGTGTGTTAATGAAATAGCCAATCTTAATTCCAGTCCCTATTCCTCCCAATCTCCAAGCCTATTCCTTCTTCTACTCTAAGGTATTTATGAATATATGTAGGTATATTTTAGATTTTTTTTTAAGAAAATGAGACTATATTAAAGTTTTTATTCTACAACTGGATTTTTAATATAAGGTATCTAAGAGATCTTTCCATGTTGGGACACATAGAGTTAAAAAACTGTTGCACAGTATACCACTATGTGGTTATATCATAATATATTAAGCCATTCCAATATTAACAGGTATTTAAACTGTTCTAAATAAATGACTTCTAATAAACTTACACTCGCTAGCAAAGAATATGAGTGTATCATACCCATCTACTCAGGCTTTTGCCAATACCGAACAGTATCAATTTATAAAAAAGCTTGTTTCAATTTGTACATTAAGTTTTTACTTTCACTGCTTAATTAATAGTCGAGACTTTTTTCAGTTATTAGTCATTCATCTATCTCCTGTTATAGAAACAGAACTGACCTTGCTAAACTTACTAGTTCTATCAGTAGGTTCCTTAGGATTTTCTATATACATGTAAAACTATACTTGTAGATGTATTCTACTAATTTTTACTTTTTCCTTCCCAATCTCAGTGCCTTTTTATTTTCCTGCCTAGAGTCTTCAATACAGTCTGAATAAAAGTCGTAGTGGTGGCTTTCTAGACATCTGTCCATTTCATCTAAATTAACTAATATGTTGGCATATAATTGTTCATAAATAAAAGTATTTCCTTATGTCCCCTCTTTTATTCCTACTTTTAGAAATTTGAGCCTTTTTCTCTCGATCAGTCTAGCTAAGGTTTGTCAATTTTGTTCACCTTTCCAAAGAACCAAGTTTTGGTTTATCTTCTCTCTGGTTTTCCTGTTCCCTATTTCATTAACTTCTAATTTTTATTATTTCCTTCCTTCTGCTACCTTTAGGTTAACTTTGCTCTTCTTTTTGGTAATTTTTTTTTTTTGGCAAAGAAATAAAACACCATAAATGTTTCTAATGTTTTAAAATTACAATGTACTAAACAAATACTCATTTCAGTATATTCCTCATTTCCCTAATTTGTACCTGTGTAATTGACAGGAGAGTTTTTAATGTTCTGACAAAAATTTTTAAAGGTCACAGAACAATCATTAACTTTCGCCACCAATTATTAATGCTGCTTTGCAGGGTTTCAGCCACATGGTCATTTTTATGGTCCCACACTACCATGTACAATGAAGGACTGCCTGCATTTTGAAATATACAGCTGTGGTATACTGTTCCTTTGGTGGCCTGCAGTGAGCCATGCATCTTGGTATTCATATCCCTGTAAAATCCCTTCCTACAGTGAACCTTGCTTGGCTATGTAACTAGCTTTAGCCAATGAGACATTAGTAACTGTGATGCAAAGAAAGGACTGATAAATGCCACACACGGGAGCCTGTCTTTTGATATGTCCCTCTTCTCACCATCCTGTGAGAAGTCTAATGTAGCCATGTGGGGGAGACCACTGGCTAACAGTTCCAGCTGAGCTCTCACTTGACAGCCAACCCAACTTGTCTACCACATATGATTGAACTTCGAAGTTGATTTCCTGGCTCTGGCTCAGCTACCAGGTGACATTATGCAGAACAGAGACAGACTGTCCTGGCTGAACCCTACCCAAATTAGAGAAGTGTAAATAATTACTGTTGTTGTTTTAGCCACTAATTTTTGTGTTTTCTTAAGCAGAGTTAGATAACAGATAAAAGAGCTGACAAGATTTGCTAAGGGATTCAATAAGGAGTAGGAAGGAGAATGATCCTGAAGTTTTAGACCTGGGCAAATAGAAGGATAAAGTTCCCATTTCATGAGATGTGAAGATTGTGCAAGGAACAGGATTTGAGGGTGGTGGGTGGGGTGTAGGATGAAACTCAGAAGTTCATTTTTAGATATATTAAATTTAATCTGACTCTTGAGACATATGAAAGGAAACTAGATGAAATCTCCTAGGGCTTTTCAACTGTTTTGCCAAGAACCACTGTTAAAATTTTTTATATTCCAGCTGAGCATAAAATATATGTGTATGTGTGTAAAAATAAAACTGAAGTCAGAAAACAATACTTATGCCTATCATGTGCAATGAGACAGTAAGTTATTTGACCACCTATCAAAAAGAAGAAAAAGTGTACAAGGACCAAGTCCTGTCTCACTTCAATGTTTAGAGGTTAGGGAGAAGATGCACCAAAAGGGAGAATGAGAAGTAAAGACTAGTGAGATAAGAGGAATACCAGGAAAGAGGATGGTAACTGTTAAGCAAAATGGAAAAAGTGTCTGAAGGAGGAAACCGTGCCGAATGCCTGATTGTCAATTAAAATGAGAACTAAGAATTTGATAATTTCAGTGGGATTATGACAACCAAAGCCTTACTAAATGGTCAATCAGCATACACTGCTGGCTTCCCAACCACTGAAACCTATTCTGGAAAAACTATAAAAGAAAACATGGTATCTAAGAAATTAAAAAGTACAAATAAGAAACTCAGTGGAGAAAGAAAGCTGTTTTCAACTGCTGTGTGTGTGTGTGCGCGCGCAGAAAAGCACTTCAAAGTCAGCTCTTTCCTCTTCCCCATTATTAACCTGAAAACAATCGGCGTATCTCCTTGCTGCAGCAATAAGCAGTACTGGACAGCATGTACAACAAAGAAATCATTTATATATTGCTGACAGGAGTGTACATTTTTATAACCGGTTTGGAAAACATACTGTTTTTGCTATAATGTTACTAAAAGGACATTCCATGACCATTGCTTAGGATAAATAGTTAAGTGAAACTCTTGTATGTACATGTTCACCAGAACACACAGCAGCTCTCCCTAGCAGAATTATTAACACTACCAAAAAAAAAAAAAAGGGAAATAACCCAACTCTCCACTATATTAGACCTAGTTTATATGCCTTTTCAGATTTGCTTGAGCCTACCTGCCCACTAGGCTTTGGCTGTGTGCTACTGGAGAGTCCTGGCTACTGCTTCTCTCACCTTGTCTCCTGCCATCATCAGCTCTTTCACTCTCTTCTAGGGTAAGGACTGTGCTTGGGTATGTTGTTCCATAGAGTGAGAGCTGTAAGATATCAAAAGCCTGTGTCTGATCTGTCTAGATCACTGAGGCTCTGGTTCTTTCCACCACTTCTGAGTTCAAAGGAAGTACTATGCCATGGAGTATGGGAGCTGGCTTCCCTAGCATTTGCCCAGAGGAGCTGAGTAAAAGTCCAGAAATTTAGGACAATTAGCTCCATGGGGTAGACTCTACCAAAGAAGAGACAGGGAGACAAATCCTTTCTTTTCCCTGGACGGCTGGATCTAAAGTTTAATAGTGTCACATCACCTGCCTGGAAGACTGTCCTATATGACAGTCAATCAGAGACATTTTCTTATGATATTATGGCCAGCTCAGAAACATAATAGCTTGTAATGACTTTCCCTTATTCTCTGCCTCTCATTTCATTTTCACTCACTCTAACTTTCTGAGATTATGCTTCCCAACAAAACCTTAGCATGGTAGCTTTTCTTCAGGTTATTTTTCCAGGGAACATAGACTCGGACAGTTATTGATGAAGACTGGACAAATAAACTGCAGTATAGTTCCAGAACACAATATTATGTAGAGGTGAAATGAATGTATTTTAGCTCTAGGCAACAATATGGATAAATCTCAGTAAACCAATATCGATTAAAAAAAGTATTAAAAGACTACATTCAGCAAAGAGCCTTTAAAAAAATTTTCAGAATATTAAACAAAATATTTGGGCATATGTATGTGATTAAACAATTTTTAAAAAGCAAATGAATAAAAACCACAAATTGTTGATATTCTAGTTTTGGGTTGGGTAGACTTTAGCAATTTTCATTATACTATAATTAAGTTAAAAAAAAGGAAAAAAGTCACATGAAGGATGACACTATTTAAACAATTCTGTGCATCGAACTCCCTAACCCTTCAACAAAAAAGAAAAAAAAAGAGATAGGGGAAAGCTAGCAGAGGGGGAGAAAAAAGAGCTAATAAGATAATACCAAGAATAATTTTTCAGGTTTTGATTAAAGCATGATTAGTATTCACTTAAACATTTTTGGCAAGTAGAAATTACAGTTTAAAAAAAAGAGAAGACATCAAAATGATTTTTAAAATAACAGATTTCTGATACTCACTGCTAAAAGTTTATCTCCAATCTGAAGTTTACCATCTTTATGTGCTGCACCTCCTTCAATTATTTTGGTTACATAGATGCTATTATCCCCAGGAATATGTTGATTTCCAACACCTCCAGCAATGCTGAACCCAAGACCTGTTTGGAAAACACGAGTTTTGAAATTTCATCATTTAACGTGAATTTAAATCCAAAGAAATGGTTGAAAACTAGAAGGTGATAGTCTATTCACACTCATGTTTTTTTTTTAAAACACAATAGAATCTATTTGCTTTTTTTTTTTTTTAAAGGGGGCTCAAACTCACAACCCTCAGATCAAGATCTGAGTTGAGATCAAGAGCTGGCAGATGCTCAAGTGACTGAGCCACCCAGGTGCCCCTATGTGCCTACTTTTTAAGTCTTATGTATTTGTTTTGTAGCCAGTGGACAATTTTATATATATATATATATATATATATATATATATATATATATATATATAAAATATGGTGTTCCTATAGTTACAAATAAGTTCCTTCCCCCCCTCCTCAGGTTACTCCTTAAAGTCTTTTTGTAAATGTATTTGTTTGTTTCAAAGAGGCATTATAAAATTATGTTTCACTTTTGCTGCCATCCTGATTGTGCTTCTAACAGTTCTAATGCCTTCACAAGATTAAAACAATTGAGAAAAATAATAAAATTTTTGGTGGTGGGCAGAACTAATAAGCTTCAGATATGTGGATAATTTTGTTCTTTTTCCAATATTCTGTGAATTACTTTTATTTTTTTAAAGATTTATTTTAGATAGAGTGAGCTTGATTGTAGGGGGATGGGGTGGAGGAGGTGGGGAGGGGCAGAGGGAGAGTGAGAGAGAGTTTTAAGTAGACTCTGCCCTGAGCCCAGAGCCCAGCACAGGCAGGATCACACAACCCTGAGATCAGGACCTGAGCTGAAACCAAGAGTTGGATGTTTAACTGACTGCACCACCCATACGCCCCTTTACGAATTTTTTAAATGAAGAATTTCTGTAATTCATAAATCCCATAGCTTTAAAACCAGACAAATTAGTAGCTCTCTATTCCTTTTTTCATTTGTTGGAATACTACTTCTTCCACGAAGCTACAAATTAGAATCAGTATTTCCATTTATCTTCAATCCCATCAATGTTTTCAAAATTCAGATATCAAATATGAACTGTCCTCATTGCAGATATAACTGCTAATGACACACATATTTTCTTATTTTAACTTAGCCTGTGCATCTGCATGTAAATGTATTTGTAGACTGATAATTAGAAAACAGCAACACTATACATGACTTACAAGTGTTTAAGTAGAATTCTCCTGAAGACAAAAATCAGCAGAAATGAGGGAGAAATTCCAAAAATTCACACACATTCTGTAGATTACCAGTACTGTTAATCTTAGAATGTAACAAATAAATTGATAAAGTTACATTTATTTCAGTAATTTCTTAATAATCTTTGATTATTTCATACCTTTAGGACTTTTTTTTTTTTAACTTTTTATTTATTTGAGAGAGAGAGAGCGCATGAGCAGAGTGAAGGGCAGAGGGAGAAGCAGACTCCCTGCTGAGCAGGGAGTCCTATGCAGGGCTCAATCCCAGACTCGGGATCATGACCTGAGCTGAAGGCAGACGCTTAACCAACTGAGCCACCCAGGCACCCCCATACCTTTAGGACCTTTAATCAGCTTTATTTCCATTATTTTTTCTGATACCGGTTTCCGTCTTTTTACATACAAGCGTACAATAGACCCTGCTTCTTTCAATGCTTCAACTGCTTTGCTATGTGTCACATCACGAACATCTACTTCGTTTACTCGCAATATACAGTCATTGACCCTGAGGAAAAACCCAAAATATTAAAAATAAAAATTAAATATTAAAATATCTAATTTTCACTTTGATAATTTTTTGTCATTTTCATTTTTAAGGTAAAGAGAATTATTTACTAGAGAAAATATATATGAAGAAACTTCATGTTAAATTCCACAGTATCAAATACTCATATAAATAAATACAAATATTTTCTGAGGGCCAGCAAAAAAAAGTGCAAACAACAGATTATCACACAAAAATATTAAATAATAATGACAGCTATAATTTGTACGGTTCTTGTATGCTTACTGTGTAAGCGTTAAGGTACTTTATGCTTTATTTATTCAGCATTTTAGTATTTATTTAACAATAATCACCTGCCAGGTACTTGTTTTAGTGTTTTAACCCTTACAACAACCTGAAGGGTAGTTATATATTTATATTCCTATTTCACAAATGGAGAAATTAAGGCACAAAGAGTTAAAATAATTTTCCTAAAGTCACCCAGATAATGACTGACAGAGCTGTGACTCAAAGAAAAGAAAATGGAGGTTCAGACTAAATAATTAGTTTAAGGTCACAGAGACAGTGGTGGCAAAACTGAGATAATCACTGATATATCTAAAAATAATTTTTTGACTTGCTTTTTCAAACTAGATACATTTAAAAAAATAAAGTTATTTCTTGAAATTTATATGAAGCTAAAGATTACATTCATTTAATTAAAAGGTTTCTCATATAATTTATTTTAATTTGACACAGTAATATATTTTTTTAAAGTTTGATTTGTTCTAGTCCTAACTTTCCCCCCCTAGCTCTGGTCTCAGTTTAAACTGCATAACATTGCATTAGGGGGAAAAAATCATCTGAAATTGGGCAGGGAAGGAGAAAAGACAATTAAAATATTAAAACTGATCCTAATAATAGCTTTCTTAAGAGGAAAGAAACTCTGTATGCGAAGACAGTGATATATTAAAGTATTAAAGGTATGTTCTTCAGTGAAACAGATGGGACACATTAATTTTCACATAAGCACAAATAAAAGACCAGTAACAGAATCGGGAAGTAAATGTCTGCATTTACATGAATGGTCAAATTATTAATTTTATATCCAACTGATTTCATTAATCTATCACCTGTCATATCCAGTGAGAAGAAACTGAAGAGCTTCAGAAGGTACCAACAACAGCCTTAAAAACAGATGTTATTTTTAACAGACCATATAAAAATCCTTAGTCCTAACACTGATGACTGTTACCATATATATATATATGTATATATACACACACACACATATGTTTATATATAAAAACCAACAAACAAGGAAATAGGAAAAGTGCCATAATCTATGGCCTAAGGAAACAACCAAGTGTGCTAAAGATATCTTCTACAATGGAACACTGAATTTAAACAGACCAATATTACTTTCATTAACTCAATTAAGAAAATGTATTAATTTATTTAAAATCTGCATAATCTTTACTTTTTGTGGTATGGAATACAAACTCAGATATATATCATCTCTTGTATCCTAAGTTTATATACATGTTTCCTACCCAGGAAATAAATGGAAAAGATTTTGTGAATATATTTAAAAACAAAGGGAATTCTCTGATTTCTATAAATTTGCTCATTTTTTTTTTTAAGATTTTATTTACTTATTTGACAGAGAGAGACAGTGAGAGAGGGAACACAAGCAGGGGAAGCTGAAGAGAGGGAAGCAGGCTCCCTGCAGGGAGCCTGACACAGTGCTTGATCCCAGAACCCCGGGATCATGACCTGAGCTGAAGACAGACGCTTAACGACTAAGCCACCCAGGTGCCCCCAATTTGCTAACATTTAAAACCATCAATCAAATTTATTATTTAACATGTTATAATATCTGAGATAAAACTAAATTCCTAAATGAAAAGGGGGAAACAATGCTTAGTGCACAATTATCTCATTCGTTTATTTGAGCATCTACCTTATGTTGGTTATTATGATAGTGTTTATTTGTATAGATGCCTTGTTCAATCTGCTTAGAGAAAAATATACAAAGTGTATTCAGCATCACAACATAAAATGCAAAACATACCGTAATCTTCCATCTTGGGCAGCTGCTCCCCCTGCAATAATTTTGGTAATGAAAATACTTGAGTCATCTCCAATGTGTGGGTTGTCCGTACCTCCTGCAATGCTGAAACCAAGCCCTGAATTTCCCTGGGGATAAAGGACAAAAAACTGAGCGTAAGAATTACCTTTATAGATAGGTTCCTGTCAGTTTAGAAGCTAGAAACTGTACTAACTCAGGGAACATATACATAAAGGTGTCTGTGTAGGGGATATGAAGATTCTAAATTAAGAAATATTAAGGAAAGCTCTTTTTTCTCTATGAAGAATTCAAAGGCATTACTTCTGAGTAGGTACTAAACAAGTACTTGTGAAGTATAGTCTATTATGGTTCTTTCTTTCAAAGTATGTGCAATTTGCCCTTGGATCAGTCACCCATCTGCAGGGGTGTCACTATTAGGTCTCTTCTTTTAGAATGTATCTCACTCATGTTTGGTAAGGCAAATGTCTCCTAAGAGAAAAAAAGTGAAGGGATCTTCCCACTGCAATTATTTCTGAGTAGGTAAAACTAACATTATTTCAGCTTTTTAAAAATGGGGTAGGGGATGGTGCTTTTCTTTTACTAACCTTGCCATCGGATGACTTTAAAATGACCAAATTGTATCTGTTAAGTCATCATCCTTGATACGTTTTTTTCCCCCATCCCTGACATCTCTAACCAAGACACCTGAATAGCAAAAGGCATTTTTTAATACTGAAAGTCCAACCTGAGAAGTTAATTGGTGAGTTTTCTTGATAACAAAGTCAATTTTGCCAAAGCAATGCTAGTTTTTACATACTATATTTCTGAATAAGATTTTCTTTGAAGAAAAGTTTCTACTGCTACGAAAAAGTCTTTAAAGACAATTGTTCTAAGCAACGGTATTAAAAAATTGTTTATTTTTGCAAAACTGTTCTAACTCTGGCTTTCAGGCAATGCAAGTAAGCAGATACATCTGAACTGATTACTTAACTGTTAATATTAAATAGCTTAAATATTCCCTCTACTGTGATGTGTCCTAAAATTCTATTTTAATAATTTTTTTTGTCTAAAGTCTTTAAGAGTTACTAGAATACGAATAATAGTATCAATGGCTGTGTGATGTTACCAAGTCACTCAGGTACTCACATTCTTCTTCTTCGTTTTTTAAAAAATTGAGATATAATTTACATATAACTTTGTATAAATTTAAGGTGTACAATGTATTGATCTGACATATTTATATATTACAATATGTTTATAACCATTGCTTTAGCTAACATCCCTATCATGTCACATAACTGTCATTTCTTCCTGTGGTGAGAACACTTAAGATCTAGTCTCTTAGCAATTTTTAAGTATATAATATAGTCTTGTTGACTATAATCACCACTATGCTGTCCATTAGATCTCCAGAAATTAATTCATCTAAGTTTGCATCCTTTAACAACATCTCTCCAATTCCTGGTACTCAATTTTTTAGCAAGTGAAAAAACAATGTCCAGTCCTAACTAAATAAATTTAAAGGGCACTGGGAAAGAATGAAGAATGAATAAGATAAAAAGTTAGAATTACATGTCAACTATATCTCAAGAAAGCTGGAAAAAAACCTAAATAAAAAAATAGCATATTAAAATATGCATACTACATTATAGTAACCCAAATTCAGGTAGTGGGCAATAAAGATCTAGTATACATGTAAAAGACCCTCTCAGGTCTAGTTTCACTCAGAATCCATTCTGGCTTCACATATAAACAAATCTAATTATCTAGAATTTCAGCCTTAAACAGACATTCAGTTACTTAGGAAATTTACTTCTGTGAAACACTTTATTTCTCAAAATGCTTTCTCAGACAACATGGCATTACTGAAATACATCATCATTTGAATGCAGATTTTTTTTTTTTTTTAAGATTTTATTTATTTATTTGACAGAGAGAGACACAGCGAGAGAGGGAACACAAGCAGGGGGAGTGGGAGAGGGAGAAGCAGGCTTCCCGCGGAGCAGGGAGCCCGATGCGGGGCTCGATCCCAGCACCCTGGGATCATGACCTGAGCCGAAGGCAGATGCTTAGTGACTGAGCCACCCAGGTGCCCCCTGAATGCAGATATTCTTAAGGGGTAAATATTATAAGAAAATTTACATATCTAAATCGCACCCTTAAATTATTTTCTGACTGGGGGAGTGCATAAATTTTCAATAGGATATTGTCCACTAGAACTATGGTTATCATTTTGCTAAAAAAGAAAACTGTTAACAATAAGCATATTACTAGCATACTAAATACTTTAAATCAATGTTTTATATAAAAAATAAAAATAAAACAAAAAAAGAAAAATCTGAGAAACAGACTAGAGAAATGTAAGGAGACATGATAACCAAGTGTAACGTGGTATTCTGGAAAGGATTCTGAAAGAGAAAAACATAAAAACTAAGGAAAACCAAATAAAGTATAGACTTTAGTTAATAATATTATGTCAATATTGGTTCATTAGTTGAAACAAATAAGATGTTAACAATAGGCAAAACTGAGGCCAGGATAAATGGAAACTTTAGGTGTAACTTTTCTGTAAATCTAAAACTATTTTAAATAAAAATTTATTTAAAAAAAGTTATTAAAGAAAAGCAACATGTTCTAAAAATACCATGGCTAGTTTTATAATATGTATACTTAAAGAAACTAATATTACATGGTTCTGTTTTTGAAAGATCGTTTCCCTTGATTTCTATATGAGAGAGCAGTATATTTAAAGAATTCTTTAAGCAACAGATTTATGCATAAAAACTTAAGATAATTAAGCTTTTACCCTTTCAAGTGTGATTTCTTCATATTCATAATCTGCATCAGTGCCATTAACCTAATGGGGGAAAAAAGAAGTAGCACAGAAATTTAGAATATAAAATCTGAAATGTCAAGACATAATTTTTGTATGATTTATTAATGCAAACCTGTTAAATGTGATAGTAATCAAATAATTTGGCTTCATTTTAATAATTTTAGGTAAAATTTTCAAGGAATAGAAGAGTACAAGTGTGATTGAGTTGACATTCATGATATTATGACTTTCATATACAGCTTTTATTTAAAAAAATTTATTTATTCATTTGAGAGAGAGCGAGCACATGCGAACGAGCAGTGGGGAGGGTCAGAAGGAGAGGGAGAAGCAGACCCTCCCCCCACCCCGCCCCGAGCAAGGAACCTGACGATGCGGGGCTCCATCAAAGGACCCTGGGATCATGACCTGAGCTGAAGGCAGATGCTTAACCGACTGAACCCACCCAGACGTCCCCATACAGCTTTTAATATTATGGAACTTCAACTCTTTTCACTGCCTTGATCCACACATCTAATCAGGTGCCAATTCTTACTGATTTGAATACTTCAATTTTTCTGAAAACCATCATCTCTTCATTCTCATCTCTATTACCTTGATTCAAGCCTTTGTTAATCTCCTCTGGACTACTGCCAATGTAATCTACCCAACTCTTGGACTAGTATTCTTTGCTGCCCAAATAACTCTAATGTGTTTTACACTGATGGATCTTTCTGGAGCCCATATCTAATAATGTACTTGCTCCAAAACTTTGAGAAACTCTCATACAAGACTCTGCATGAACTGACCCCAATCTATCACTTAGCTTCATTCCTAATATACATAATTCACTTCTTCATGAGTGTTACATACCATTAAATTTGAATGACTTGCTCTTTCCTTCACATATCTTGCAAGTTCCCACCTCTGCATCTGTTACTTTAGGTGATTCCTCTGTCACAAATTTCACTTATATATTTCATGTCCAAATCTGATTCCCTATTCATGTTCTTGCTCAACATCTTATAGACCAGGCACTTTATCTTATTCTTTCCAATTTATTCCCTACTCCCTCCTGGAAGTAGTAATTTCCACAGTGAGGGCCACTGGTGAAAGGTGAATAATCCTTGGGATCAGATTAATTCAGGTTCATGCCATAGCTTTAACATTTCTGATGATATGAGGCTGGGCAAAATACTTGATCAAGTCAAATAGGGATTGTGATAAACTGCATTTCTCTAGATGCCTCCCATCTTCCATCCTAAATGTTTTTTTGCAACATGACTAAACCATCCTACCCTCAAGAGATGTCATCTATTTCTCCTTCCCTTGGATCTAGGCAGGTTCTAGATGAGCTTTGTTTAAAAAGAATGTGGCACAAATGATGCTGTGTGGTTTCTGAAGGTCACGTGATGCCTTGTAATATTTGCCTTTGTTTTAGAAGGTACTTTCTTAGAACTTAGGAGCTATAGGGGCGCCTGTATGGTTCTGTTGGTTAAGCGTCTGCCTTCGGCTCAGCTCATGATCGCAGAGTCCTGGGATCGAGCCCCACGTCCAGCTCCCTGTTCAGTGGGAAGCCTGCTTCTCTCTCTCTCCCTCTGCCACTCCCCCTGATTGTGCTCTTTCACTCTCAAATAAATAAATAAAATCTTAAAAAAAAAAACAAAAAACTTAGGAGCCATAATGTGAGGAAGATCAAATAGCCCATGGGAAGATTCAAATGAAGGAGAATTAAGGCCCTTGGCCAAGAGCCCCAGCTGCACTCCTAACTAGCAACAATCATCAACTGCCAGTCACATGAATGAGACTATTTTGGATCTTCCAGCCTTTTCCAGTGCCCCAGCCAATATGAAGAAGAACCTTCCAGTTAACCTGGAAATCACGAGAAATAATGAACTGTTTTTTTTTTTTGAAACAATATTATTAAACCTTAAATCTGAAATAAGCATAAAAGTCAGGGAGTAATATTTTTAAACTAGGTTATGTTTTTTAAGCCACTAAAGTTTCAGGGTGGTTTGTTACACAGTGACAGAATAATGAAACAACAGAATAATGACATCTATGTAAGCTACTTTGCTTTCTTCACAATACTATAAGAAAGCACCCCTAATTCAGGTCCAGTTTAGGGCCTAAGGGTTTTTTCTTCAGGGCTTTTGAAACCCATCTCTTCTACCTTTTTGGGTTCTCGTGGCTCTAATGGATTCAAATCCAACTGCTACTTTAACTCCCTTTCTCACCTAAATAGCTTTTCTTCTTGTTTTTGAGATGTTATGAATGCATATATAAATATATATTTTTTTAATCTTTCATTTTGTAGGAGTGCTGACAATAACTCCATCTTTGGCCCTTCATCTTGTTCATATGTTTGATGACTTCTGGGCACCGCAAGTTCCATGCCCCTTGGAGATTAAAATACGTATCTTAGAAATGCCCACCAAGGCCTGGATGTGGGGAGGCTTGCTTTGGCCTCCCACAAATCTGTTAAGAGGTAATATAGTCTTTCCCTTCCCTGATGTACAGATGGTTCCACAAGATCCAATTAAAGTTTAGTAATTAATTAGGTGCATGTGAACCCCTGAATCTCACTACAATGCCCTTCTGCAAGTTCCCTCACTCTATAAAATCTGTGAACTGAGGCCCAGACTCTATGGAGAATAGCCATGCAGCTGCCATGGATTGTCAACCAGCCGAATCCACCCTTCTCTGCTGGTCAGCAAGCTACCCTGAATAGAACTGTGTAAACTGTATGGAGTGGCCTGCTTTGTTTTCTCATCTCAAAATGCCTTCTCAGTTTAGGGTTATTTTACTGTCCCTCCCCCACCTTCTAACAGATTTCTATGCATCTAGAATGCAGGAGGTTTATACATATACACAGCCTACCAACTTGACTGGAAGTCCTTTTTTTATGAGTAAAAAGAAAACCCATATCTGCAGCTATACCACTTTCCTTATTCTAAAGGTTATCTGTAACATCTTTATTTTTCCTTGCTCAGACTTGCTAAAAGTCTCAATCCTTATCAAAGTGGTTTTAATACTGATTAATCTATCCCATTCTATGCTATCACTTTCTGCTTTTATTTTTATCAATTTTTTCTTTTTTTTTTTTTTTAAAGATTTTATTTGTCAGAGAGAGACAGTGAGAGAGGGAACACAAGCAGGGGGAGTGAGAGAGGGAGAAGCAGCCTTCCTGCTGAGCAGAGTCCGATGTAGGGCTCAATCCCAGGGCCCTGGGATCATGACCTGAGCTGAAGGCAGACGCTTAACGACTGAGCCACCCAGGTGCCCCTCAATTCTTTACTTTATTCAGACTTTTTTTTTTAACTTCTTGAGCTGAACACCCAATTCATTTATGCTGATTACTCTTCTATTTTTAAAAACATCCATTAAAGTTAATAAATTCTCCTCGGCACATGGCTTTGGCCAAATCTCAAAACTGCTACACTGGGCTCTATTTTTGTTCATTTGTTTATTTCCAAATACTCTGAAATTTTATTCTGGAAAACATTCAACATAAGTGTGCTTATATTGCCCTTTTGGTGTTAATAAGTAAAATTTCTATACTGTGACCTTAATTTCTGTTTTTAGAAATTTGAGATTTTCACCATTAAGCCTTCTCAAAAGGTAAATATATGGTAAATATGCTTGGGTGCTTAATTTAATGCTGAGTCACTGAGATCTAGTGAGGATTCCAGGAAGCATAGAGTGATCATAAAAAGGTGAAAAGTGAGAAGACCATAGGAAGTCTGAATGACTTTAGTCCTAAACCCTCAATAACTTAAAACTGTCTTATAATTTCATATACAGAGACAATTTGATAACAACTTTAAACATATTCAAACTGGGCTTCAAAATGCCAAAAGTACATTACCAAAACTACAAATTACTCTGTAGGTATCACTTCATTAAAAGTGAAAAAAATAATGGTGGTGTAATATTTTCAACAGCAGTATGTTTTCCAGTAAAACTACAAAATGGTTGGTTTGCTTAGTTTTCTTTTTCTATCTTTACAAAACGTGGCTTCCAATAGGAATAAAATGCTTGCCTGATATATTATTTATATTATTATATAAGGTTTATTACTCTCAATTAGCAGGATGGGGGAGATGTAACATGAGAATAAAACCAGAGGAGACTGATCTTTAGGCAAAATGAATATATTATTGACAAAATAATTTTTTCTTCTTTAAAAATATGAGAGTAGATCTAGAATACTTCCTGAGAACAGTCATTGCTAATGTTTTCTAGGTTTTGAGTTGAGGCCTATCAACAAAAGGGATTGTGTAGGGGATCAAAGCTGGAGCAGAAACTAGAAGTCAACTGGGGCCTGACTGTGAAAGGTCTGGAATGCTGTACTAAGCAATGAGAAATATTCTTGAAAGTTTCAGGGCATCAAATAGGTTTAACAGATTTTCCAGGAATGGAGCTATGGTAGTTTGGAACAGAAGAAGAGCAACTGGAGAAAAGTAAACTGGTGAAGAAGTTATGGCAGCAGTCTGGGTAAAAGGTACAAATTATAAAGGCATTTAAGAATAGGTGGTAAATTCCTAAATATTAAATCCTAACATTCATGGGAAAAAAACCCTACAAAGCTGTAACTAAGAGCAACTAATCTAAAAGAAACACGACCAGGAAAGAAAATCAGATTATACAACATATGTCTAGGTTAAGTTGTATTCCACTGATCTATCCAGTCTGGGACCACAACTCTGCTGCTTTAATTAATGATGCTTTATGTTTTATCATTTGGTAGGGAAATCTCTCACAATTACTCTTATTTTAAATTTTTCTTGACTATTCTTGAGTTTTTACTTTTCTATACATCAACACTGTTCAACAGAAGCTTCTGTGATGATAAAATGTTCTATAATCTGTCTTGTCCAATACCGGAGTTACTACCCACATATAGTTCCTGAGCACTTGAAATGTGACCAGTGCAACAGAGAAAGTAAATTCTAAAATTCTTCCTCTTTCATTTTATCTCATTCCTTTCTCCCTTTCTTCCCTGCCCCCCAAACACACGTGCTCTCTTTTCTGGGGCTATAACTGGTACTATACCAACTTTACAGATTCATCTGGGGAAAATGATGATCTCTACATTATCTTCCTGCTCAGCAGTAAGTTCTGTTCTCTGCTTACTTAGGTATTCTTTGATGCCATCAGCAAAGTTTTATAGTTTTCTTATTACAAACTCTATAATTTCCTGTTAAGCTGATTGCTAGGTATTTCATATTTCTGTTGCCAGAGTTAATTGACTTATTTATAATTAGTTGCTGCTAGTATACTGGAACAGCACTTATTAATTTTTAAGTTGTATAAATTTTTTCTTTTTAATACAATTTGTTTTAATTATGGATACATATATGCCATAAAGAGGCAGAGGAAAATTTATAACTCAGATGTCCTCAGTCCCTTATAGGCCCAAAGATTTTCATTTTCTCATCAGCCTATACCAATATATCTGAACAGGACAGAGGAATCCTATAGCGTAAGGCTTCTCCAAAGGAAGATTTAAAAAGAAGCCTAATTTACTAATTACTTGTTGTTTAGGTTCAATTCAGTAATTCCTTTCTAACTATACATTAATATTGAAAGTCAAGATTTTATCTATCAACAGTCATGTGACTCACAGTTCCTATTAATGCATAATCTCAGGCAATTAAAAACTTCAAACCTATATACCATCATAAGGTAAGAATTTAAATAAAAACGTATTGGAAGGAAGAAAATGTTCTTCCTAATGAAAAATTCACATAATTAAATATAAAAGTACTAATGGCAGAAGAATTTACTTATAAGAGTTTCCTAAATAATGAATAGCAACATTTAGGTTTTTTTAAAAATATTGGGAGTTATCCATTATATTATATATGGAAAAACTGAAGACACTTTTAGTATGTAAGAAAACTACCAAAGTCAAATTGAATGAATTTTCCTAACCTTCACTATTTGTAGGATGTCTTAACGAAAAAAAAAAGACAAACAGATGAGAATTATTTCAACAAATTTCAACAAATTATTTCAACAACTCAGAATTTTTGTTTTTAACTTTGCCTTCCCTTAATATTTTTCACTATTTAAAAAGAGAGCAGGAATGCACAGAGACAGAATCAACCCCAATGCCAATGAAACTGTATCAATTAATACTAAAAATTGAGTATAATACATCATACTTAATAGTAAAAGACTGAAAGCTTTTTACCATGGATCAGGAACAAGATAAGGATATTTGCTCTTGCCACTTCTCTTAAACATTGTAATGCAGGTTCTAGCCAGGGCAATTAAGCAATACATACATACATCCATCCATCCATCCTGATTACAAAAGGAAGAAGTAAAACTATCTCTACTCGCAAATGACATGATCTTATATACAAAATTTAAAGGAATCTACACCAAAACATTAGCAAATAAGTTCTGTAAGGTTGCAGGACAGAAGATCAAAATCTATTATATTTCTAAATGAATTCCAAAAAATCCATTATATTCTAATATACTAGCAATGACAAATCCATAAATAAAATTAAGAAAACAATTCCATCTACAACAGCATTAAAAGAGTAAAATACTCATGAATAAATGTTAAACAAAAGAAGTCTAAGACTTGTACACCGAAAATGAAAACAACTAAAGATGTAAACAAATGGAATGCCATCCCGTGTTCATGGATTAGAGACATAATATTGATAAGATGGCAAATACTGCCCACTTTTACCTAGAGATTCAAATCAATTCCTATAAAAATCCTAGCTGTCTTTTTGTTGCATGCAGAAATTGACAAGCTGATCCTAAAATTCATATAGAAACACAAAGAACCCAGAATAGCCAAAACAAACTTAAAAAGTTGCAGGACTTATACTTTCTGATTTCAAATATTACAAAGTTATGGTAATTAATACCATGTGGTACTGGCATTAGGATACACACAGATCACTAGTAGAGAATTAAGAATCCAGAATAAACCCATGTATTTCTTTTTCTTTTTTATTTTTTAGAGAGAGAGAGTATGCACGCAAGCAGTCAGGGGGGAGGTACAGAGAGAGAACCTTAAGTATGCTCCACACAGAAAACCAGGCAAACACAGGGCTCAATCTTAATGACCCTGAGATCGTGACCTGAGCCAAAATCAAGAGTCAGATGCTTAACTGACTGAACCACCCAGGTGCTCCAACCCATATATTTATAACTAACTGGTTTCCTACAACATGTCAAGACCATTCAATGTAGAAAGAATAGTCTTTTCAACAAATGGTGATGGGACAGGACAACTGGTACCCACATGCAAAATAATGAAGTTGGACCCTTACTTCCCACAACATACAAAAATAACTCAAAATGGATCAAAGATCTAAGTATGAGAGCTAAAATTATAAAACTCTTTGAAGAAAACCTAAGGGTCCTCATGACCTTGGATTAGGCAATGTTTTAAAGTACACACTGAAATCAACTACATTTCAAAAATGGGGAAAAAAGGACTTTTACAGTCTATAAAATTATGTACCATTTGATTGAAAAAAAAAAAACATGGGAACTACTTCCACTTAAACATCTCCAAGACATTTTCCTTTGGAGTAAAAAATGTTGGATTAGATTCTGCTGTTCTGGCTGCTTATCTTTAAGCGCTTTTTAACAAAGTTAAGTTTATAGAGAAGCACTACTCAATTTAGTATTAAGTTATAACATTTTAATATTTGAAGGTACATATAAACCTGGGTACTAAAAATCTAGTCACTCAACTAGATTTCTAAAATGACTGAATATATAGCACTGTGTAAGTGACCACTGGTCAGCAACAGCCTTTAGTGAAAATTAATAATTTTAATTTAAAAATAAACTATAAATGTCTATTTCAACATTTCTGCTTTACATAAATATGGGGGGGAAGAAACAACCAAAAAGAGACAGTATTGCTTCACGTACTTTAACAATTACAGACCAGTGAAAGAACATCACAAGTACAATGTATTAAAGAATATGAAGCTGTGATCTTTGTATATGTATCAAAAACTGAAGAGGAAAAGCAGAATTATTTAAATGTGTGGAGGAAATTGAACTTACATAAGTTGACGTTTCCAAGCTATCTGTGTTGACCAGTACTGGAGGAGGATTTGCCTTTAAGAAAAGAATTGTAAATGTGTTAGCTTAACAGGACAATTTATACATTCCGTATCAATATTCACAAATGTTAGAAGCAAATGAAAGAGTTGCTATTTCTTAAATTATTTTATATGAGCTTTCCATATGTTAATCAACGAATCCAGTTTCCCGCACAAGATGAAAAGAATTAAGTATAAACAGTTAAATTTAATTTGCTTTCGAGAAATAAATTATTTCTGCTAAAACAGACATAATTAAAATTTGTAAAGAAGTTTACCAGCCTTCTTAAAAAATCCACAAATACGCTTTGCATAAGAACTCTTCCGAAGTTGCTCAGAAATCGTTAGCTTTCTATTCCCGAGGATATCATGAAGATTCCAATCTTTTATCACCCAGAAAAAAATTCTATTTTCAGTTGCAATTATTGCTTTCCACCTGTTATTCTAGACAACTCACAGAATAACAACAGTCAAAAAACCAAAACGAAAGCAACAACAAAAAACCCAAGTAGAATAACATATGTCTGATTAAGTATGGACTGAAAGAAGCTTGGTTTTCTGGTTAAGCTGGAAAGTAATTATTATGTAGATGAAATAAAATTTAAAGAATAAAATGCAATAAATAAGAAATGAAAAACATATCAGAACATATTACGAACATACCAGAAAACTGACATAATCCCCCTCAAAATTATCTTTCTCCTGCATATTTAAGAGTATAAAAGTACCATTTCAAATGACATTTTCTTAGAATCCAAAAAACGACTATCCTTTAAACAAATTTTAGGAGGTATGTTTATAAACATTAATAATTCTGCTATTCCAATTAACTAAAGAATTAAACATAAAAACTGTATGAAAGAAACATTATACACAAAATAGCCATTTTCTTCCAAGTGTATGGGCTTTTCTAAAAGGTTCAAATGTTTTACACTATTTTTAGCAAAGTACTAGATCTGGATGATATGATAAAATGCTTATAAAGACAACAGAGTTGCATGGTTAAATAATTATATAATATGCATTTAGGCTACATGAAGTAGGTTAAAAATGAGAATACTTTATATGCAGGTCCTACCTTTGAATGTAATAATCTTCAAATGATTTAGTGAAAAACCAAACCTAATAAATACAAATACTATTTGTTTTTCAAAATTTTTTTATTTAAATTCATTAATCAACATGATACAAATACTACTTGTATGATTATTATTTAAATAAACTAGTCAACTTGTAGACATTTGAGATTTTATGAATATCTGAAATTATCCAATGACCTATAGAGATTACTAAAATTGGTAATATTTCATCAAAAAAATTAATAGCACAACTTCACTGTATTTTGTTTAAGCGATTACAGAGGATGGCAAGAAAGAAAAGGGTACTTAAAGTTACAAAAGAAGTTACATTCTTCAAAAATTACGGCAACAAAGCCTTTTGGTTCCCTCTGCCATTTATTACCAAACATACAGTGAAAAAAGTTGTTTTGTATCATCATCATTGTACAGAAATTATCTTTTGATTCTAGTCATATAAAAAGTCTATTGAAATATATACAAACAAAATGATAGAAAGTATTAAATTTACTTCAAAATAAAATAATGACAATGAGAGGTCAGGAATGGGAGGGATTATCGATCATATGAGTGCATATGATTGTTATGCGGTTAATGATTGTTGTAGTTCGGTGATGAGTATACGTGAGAGTTCACTGTACTATTCCCTCTACATATAAGGAAGGTATGTTTATAAACATTATTCTGCTATTCCAATTAACATTTTTAAATAAAAAGTAAAGCAAAAAAATTATAGTCAACTGCTCAGTTTGTAGGAGATTAATAACTAAGGCAGTTGTAAAATATTATAGGTTAGAGTTGCTATTAAGATATTAGCATTCACACCATAAAATTGATTTCAATTTTGAAGTTCAGTTCAGAATAAAAAAATATAGACTAGTGAAATAATTTGTAATTAATAATATATGTACAGTAAGTTATTTTTAGATATATCTTTAGAATTAACATGAGTGAATGATTATCCTTGAAGGGAAATGATGGTAATAAAGAACATGAAATTGGACAAAAAAGAAGAGTGTTCACATTGAGGATTAAGCAAGAATTTCAACCAAAAGTAATGTCAGGATAAGAAAACCTAGCTATTTTAAAAAGAAAGATCAAAAAAGATGGTCTCAAGTAAGGGCCTATATAAAGGAAGCTCAAGCGGCATGACCTGACTGCCTCCAGTTTAGCTGCCTAAAATAAAGATAAAAATATTTAAGACTGTGTTAGCAGGTATAGAATTAAAACATTTAACTTGGAATAAACTATATTTTTACTTAGTAACTTGAGATTTTCTAAATTCTTGTGTTACAAAATACAGAAATCGTATCTGACAAAGTAGTAATACTCCCTAGCTCTCCAATTTGGAGGAGGTAGGAATGGAAATAAATGGGTAGGACAATTTGAAAGGGTTGGAAGGGTATGATACACAATTCAGAAAGACACAATACCCTACCAACAGAGCTAAAGAACAGGGTACTTCTAAAGGAAGAAATGCAGAAAAATTTGGTCACAGAAAGCACGTACCTTATTTTTTTTTTTAAGTTTATTTATTTATTTGACACAGAGAGAGAGTGAGAGAGGGAACACAAGCAGGGGGAGTGGGAGAGAGAGAATCACGCTTCCCACTGAGCAGGGAGCCCGATGTGGGGCTTGATCCCATTACCCTGGGATCATGACCTGAGCCGAAAGCAGATGCTTAACGACTGAGCCACTCAGGTGCCCCAAAAGCACATACTTTAAAATAGATGAGGCAAAGAATGCTAAAATCAGAAATGGTAGCAAATCTGGCTAGTTTAAGACCTTGGGATCTGTAAGCCGGCCAGTGGGTAGCAGAACAGGTGACATGAAATTATCAGCTTTACTTAGGAGTCAATCAAACAACAAGACTTGAGAAGAATCTACTTGAAAATTATTTCAAATGAAGAAACCCCTTCCCCTGCACCTTGCTTCAAGTGATACTTATTAAAAGACTTGGTTCTAGTGCTGTCTCTATCACACTCTACCATTTAGTAACTCTGACTATATAGGTAAGTCACAAGTGTTATTTTAACTCATTTACTCCATCTATAAAGAGATAACAACACACGCCTTTACCCAAGAGGACTATGTGAGGATACAGTAAAATACAAAGGAAAATTTACTGTAAACCATAGAAACCTACTGTTAACCTATTATCAGTATATACTGGTATACTATAATCTAATATACCATTGCATATGTTTCAACTAGGACAATAATGAAGTCCTACAATACAATTAGAGATGGGGGTAGGAGTTATAAAGGGACAGGGATATTCTAAAAAAGAGGAACTAGCAAACCCCTAAAGAATGTGACCAAGTATCAATAACAAGACTTAAGAAACATAATTTTGCTCATGCAACTTTTAGTATTGCATTTTATTAATAATGGGTTTCACATTAGCACATGTGTGCTACTGTAACACACTGCAGCATCCTTATACAATTTCAGAAAGCAATATTAAAAAAAAACAACCCTAAAGTAATTCTATCCAGTTATTTAAAAACAGGTCAAAATTAGGAGTTTAGAAAATACTTTAATGCTGTGCATTGTATTTCTCCTTTTACCATTTATCAAAGTTTCATTACGTTATTTAATGTCTGTCTCCTTCTCCCCTACTAAATTATAAACAAGTGTTTTTCATATGAAGAACTCACAACCCCCAGAGAACACATCTTGGATTCTAATTTGAGACACACTGCATTAAAAGTTAAATGCTATCACTCAGGGGATCAATGTAAGTTACAGTGTATGTAAAAACAAATAGGATGGATGCTGGGAAGATGGCAGAATAGGAAGACCACAAATTTGTCACCCAGACAGTGACTGCACTGGCAGAATCTATGTGATGTAACTATTTTGGAATTCTCTTGAATTCCAGAGTGGCTTACTGAAAGCCTGCGACTTCCAGGGGAAGTACTAGATGGTACACTGTGGTTAATTCAGGCAATTTCAGCTCTTAGCATAGTAGCAGCTATCTAACTCCTACCCCTCTGCCCTGTAACAACTAGTTGGGCAAGTGTTCCTGTGGCAGCTGGCGCAAAAACTGCACAAGCCGGGGGGGGGGGGGCAAAAACAAACAAACAAAAACTATCCTCCAAATATAGGGGATCTGTGCTCTGATTGCTAACTGCTGCTCCTGATCACAGGGGTGCAAAGAGGCAGTGGCCATCATTGAACTGCCCATAATTGATACAAGTTCCCCCCCCCCCCCGTTGAAGGGACTCCAGAGGATTTAAAGGGCCAGCATCTCCTCCCACCATTTCATTTTTCTTTTTCTCCCCTTTTGAGAGTCAGACGCTGAAATCTAGGACATTCAAAGGTAGCCACATATACAAGGGAAATTGGAATGTTACTGTGCATGCCCCCAAAAAAGACCTGAGGAAGACCTTAAGTTTATACTGCAGACTGATTCTTGGCACAGAGATAGCCTACAATTTAAAAAAAATCCCAAAACAACAACAACAAAATAAAAACAAAAAACAGCAAAACTTAGGAAGGGAGGAAAATCTGATTTCCAGAGTTACAGCATCCTAAGAGTCAAACGTCCAGTTTTCAGCAAAGGAACCAAAAGGCATGCAAAGAACAGTGAAGTGTGGTCTATTCAAAGGAAAAGAGGAAGGGAGGAAGGGAGGAAGAAAGGAAAGAAAGAAGGGCCGGCCTTTAAAAAACCTGGTGCCAGTTCTACTACACAAAGACTTTGAAACAACCATATTAAAGATGTTCAAAGAACTCAAAGAGAAGGTGGACAAAGAAAATGAAAAAATGGGAAAATTTATAAAAGATAAAAGAAAAATCTATAAAAGATAGAAAACCTAAAAGAAATTCAAAAGGAAATTCTGGAGCAGAAAAGTTCAATAAATGAAATGAAAAATTCAATAGAGCAATTCAAAAGCAGATTTGAGCAAGCGGAAGAATTAACAAACTTGAAGAAAGGACAATGGAAATTATTAAGTCTGAGAAAAGAAAGAAAAAGAACTAAAGAAAATGACCAGACAATAAGGGACCTTGGGTCACCATGAAGCAGACCAACACACACATCACGGGAGTCCCAGAAGAGGAGAGATCAAGGAGCAGAGAAAATATCTGAAGAATAATGACCAAAACATTCCCAAATTTGATGATAACACAAACAACAACAACAACACATGAATACAAACATCCAAGCTCAACAAACTCATGGCAGGATGAACTCAAAGAGAGTCACACTGGGACACACTGTAATCAAACTGTTGAAAGACAAAGACACAGAATTTTGAGAGCAGCAAGAAAAAAGTGACTCATTATATACAAGGGATCTTCAATAAGATTATCAACAGGTTTGTCATGAGAAACTCTGGAAGTGAGAAGGCAGTGGGCCAATATATTTAAAGCACTAAAAGAAAAAAAAAAAAACCTCCGTCAACCAAGAACCCTGTATCTGGCAAAACTGTTCCTCAAGTGTGAGGGAGGAATCAAGATATTCCCAGATAAACAAAAGCGGAGCGGAGGGGCTCATTACCAGTACAGCTGCCCTGAAAAAAAATTCTTTGCTAAAGAGAGTCTTGCAGGTTGAAAGGACACCAGAGAGTAACACAAGGTGTTTGAAGAAATAAAGATCTCAGTAAAGATAAATACAAGGGCAATTAAAAAAACTAATATTACTGTAACAATTTTAACATCACTTTTTATTTTCTATATATTCTTAGAGGAAATGCTTTCAGTCTTTCACCACTGAGCACAATGTGAGCTTTTCACATATGAAAGATGAAAAGAGTTCTGTAGATGGATGACAGTGATGGTTGCACAACAGTATGAATGTACTTAATATCACTGATATGAAGGGGCGCCTGGGTGGCTCAATTGGTTAAGTGTCTGCCTTCAGCTCAGGTCATGATCCTGGGGTCCTGGGATGGAGCCCTTCATCAGGCTCCCTGCTTGGTGCGGAGCCTGCTTCTCCCTCTGCTTTCTGCCGCTTCCCCTGCTTGTCTTCTCTCTCAAATAAATAAAGAGAATCTTAAAAAAAAAAAAATACCACTGATATGTAAACTTAAAAATGGTTGTAAAATGGTAAATTTTTACATTATGTGTATTTTACTTCAACTAAAAAAAATTGGAAAAAATATATGACCTCTAATTATGCAAATGCATCAAAGACAAATTGAAATGTATTCTACAAAATAACTAGCTTGCTTTCTTCTAAAATGCCACATTCATGAAAGACAGGCAGTGGGGCTACTCCAGATTACAGGAGACTAAAGTGTCATGAAGGCAATGTGAAATCCTGGACTGGCCAAAGGACCTATTTTTGTTTTTCCTATAAAGAACTTTATTGGGGCAATTGGCAAAATGTAATTAATGTCTGCAGATTAATCTGATACTAATTTTATGTTAATGTTCATTTTCTGATGTAGCTCATGTACTGTGGTAGTATTTTTGTTCTTAGGAAAAAATATTTAGTGTTATAAAATCTTTGTATTTGGAGGTAAAAGGGACATGAGGGAAACTTATTTTGAAATGATTCATAAAAAGTACTATAATTACAGAGGAAGACAAATGATAAAGCAAATACAGTAGGTAAAAACGTTAAGAATTGGGGGATCTTGGCAAAGGTATATGGGAATTCACTGCACTATTACTGAAACTTTCTTAAGTCTGAAATTATTTGAAAATGTAAAACAAAATACAAATAGAATAATAAGGGCACTGCAGTCAGATATTAGTGGGTGGTTAAAAAGGCTCATCAAGGTAACTCGAAGTATGCTCTTCTGTTTAAGATTACCAGTAAAATGAAAATATATCAAGTCATACTTTAGATTATACTAATGATCAAATGACTTGAGATTAAATGCTCAGATGTTTTGTGAAACTTGAATGGTCCAAAAGCAATAAAAAATGGTCTACACTGGCTGTACCTCTTATGTAACTACTCTCATGTCATGCGGGAATTGTTAATTTGTCTCTTGCATGGACAGTAGGTTCCTAGAGGACAAGGACAATGTTATATTCATCTTAGTAATGACATGATTGGAACAATAATAGAAAATCGAATGAACACCAATCCCTCCAAAGCACATATGTGAGTATGTACAAAGAATTTTACACAAACAAATTAGTTATAAAGCATTTTTAAAATATCTGAATTACATGACAGATCCCTACAACTGGTAGAAATAGAGTCTAAAGCATCTGGTTTTAAAGCAGAGTATTTACTCTGGGGTGGAAAAAAGACATTTAATAGGTCAATATCTGTATGGAGAACTGGGGCTATGAGAAGCTGAAGTCATTTCTCCACTATCACACAGCCAGAAAGGGGTGAGGCTAGGAAGTGGTAGTCAGGTCTCACTATAAAATCTGTGCTCTTCATGCAACTTCAAGCAGCCATTCACTATGCCTTTTTCTGTACCGCTGTGCATAATAAGCATAATAATTCCTACTGTGGAAAGCTTTCAACAATTTAAAAAATCAACATAAAAGTACTCTGAAAAGTATAAAACTTCTACAATTAGACTATACATGCACACACACACACACACACACACACACAGTCTATAATTAGGCTTTCTGTCTCTCTATCTAACTTGCCTAATCCTCAACCTCATCTTAAAGTAGTCAGGGAGGCATGATCCCCCATTTTAATAGATGAAGGGAGTATAAAATGTAGAGGTTAACTAACTTGTTTGAATTGCAAAGGTAGGACTAGACTCCAAATCTTACATCTTCTACTTCTATTTCTATTACATCCTGATGCATCTAAAATGTAAAGTAGTAGATCTTTAGAAGAAAAATTATTTCCATTTAAAATGTTAAAATTGGGTTATAGATTAAGTATAGCATTTGAGGACATTTTAATCACTTATAACTAATCTCTATAACGTCCATATCATACTTGATTAATCAGGAACACATGTAACTGATTCTGGAAAAATGAGGCACACCTACGGGCTTTTCACATTATACAACATAAATGATTGATCTACCCTACATGGACTTTCATAGTGTATTTAAAACTTAAAATGAGGCAAAGTAGAATAAATAAGCCTTTCTCTTGTGCACATATCCTCATTTGTTTTTCTAACTTGTTCCCTGGTTTACTGTCTCAAAGAAATATGAGATAACACTAATAGTATCAACAGCCAAGATTATGTGCCAGCTGCACGTACGTTATTATTCCTTCAACACATCTCAAGCTAGTACTACTATCATCTTCAGTGTTAACAGATGAGTTAACAGAAGCGGAAACTGCTCAGAATTACACAGCTGGTAAAGTGGTAGGACTGGAATTCCAAACCTGATCAATCTGCCTCTAAGATCTATCATTTATAACTACAAGGCTATGTAATGTCTCAACAATTTCCAAATATAGTGTGATGTTGTTAGGGACACTTGGAATAAATAAGTCAGAGGTCTTTGAGCAGGAAAGGACAGGTTCCTTATGGAATATAAGAACAGAAACTACGAAAAATTTCAAAGGATTTTAGGAAACTATTTTAACATCAAAAGATGAATTGAAGTGACAAGAGTAAAATAAACTTCTAAATCCCCTACTTAAAAAAAAATACTGTATTACTAAATCCTAGATGCTTGGAGAGATGTTATATTATTACAATATTACAATAACACATAGGCTGCTTACTTAGAATTATATTTATAAATTCAATTTCTTCTCTGCAACACAGAAAAAATCCATCTGGACTTATCCATTCAATCATTTACAAATGATTTAACTTTTAATGATTTTCATAAAGGGTAAAAGATTATGTAGGAGTAGTAACATAATAACACAGACTGAAGTCTTAGTGTAGTATCTGTAATTTCCCCTAGAATCCTATTTTGTATAATGTTCCCATTGATTTTCATTTTTTAGGAGAGGGGAAGGGCACTGAGACAAGTAATCACAATTGATATCCCATTTTACTTCCAATGGAACTTACACAATAAGCATACAATTTTTATCTAGATTTTATGCACAGATCAGTAATAGTAAAAATAGCTAAAGATGCATTTATTTATACTTTAAGTGAGATTGAGATCGTTTACAACAGAGATCTGAGTTATTATATGCAATACTATCATTATTTTCACTTTGGATGACTTAGCTGATAGGGTAATGTGTTAATAAGTTACCCCTTGGAACTACCGAAGCTCTGAAGCTAAAAACGTTTAGATTCTCTAACCTTTGTCTTGCATTTCATTTTATTTTTTGACTGTCACATGTTACCTTTTTATTTATTTTATTTTCAAATTTTTACTTAAACTCTAGTCAGTTAACATACGTACAATGTTGGTTTCAGGAGTAAAATTCAGTGGTTCATCACTTACATACAATACCCAGTGCTCATCATAACAAGTGCCGTCCTTAATACCCATCAACCATCTAGCCCATCCTCCCCATCAGCCTTCAGTTTGTTCTCTAAGAGTCTCTTATGGTTTGTTTCCCTGTCTTTCCCACCCCTCATATGTTCATCTGTTTTGTTTATTAAATTCCACATATAAGTGAAATCATATGGTATTCGTCTTTCTCTGACTTATTTTGCTTAGCATAATACACTCTAGCTCCAACCACGTTGTTGCAAATGGCAAGATTTCATTCTTTTTGATGGCTGAGTAATATTCCATTGTGTGTGTGTATACACACACGTTACCCTTCTAAAAAGAAACTTTTATTAGAATAATTTCAGATTTACAGAAAAGTTGCAGAGGTAGCACAAAGAGTTTGCATATACTTTACATGTACGGGCTCTTATTTTTAACTGATAAATGTGCATGTTATCTAACCAAATGATAGAAAAAGAAATATTTCCAAAGAAGATAAATATGTACCGGGAAACAAAAAGCTATATGAATGACACATCCTGTATGAGGATAATAATTTTTATTATCTTTAGAAAATAAAATTTCCTAAAGCAAATAAAAACTGGTTCAAACAGATTTGTAAGTACAAAATGCATGATAACAAGTCTAAGGAGGTTCAATATGATGAAGTTTAGAGTATGCCCTATTTCATAGGTAACCTAAAAAAAATGGCACATATTGAACCTGTTTTATACTAAATCCCAAATACTTAATTCCCTAAAAACACCAGCTGAAGTCCAAAGTGAATTACTAAATCTAACAAAGAAATAATTAAAACAGTTTGAAAAGAATACAAGTGAAACATTCAAAGCAAATGAAATTTTTATAAAGAAAAACGAAACTAATAAAAACCTGTGGTGTGGTGGGTAGGATGACAGTATTCTCAGCAGGGACTGGCAGGACAGGGATCACAGGGACAGTGGGAGAAGAGGGAGGTACAGCTTCTGTTGGCTAAAAATCAGCAACGACAAAAGATCAGGAAAAATACCAAAATAAAAGGAAAACAAATAACAGAAAATTTTGTCATAAATTATAGTTTTCAGAAATAACTGAGAAACAGGTAAAATATTAATGTTACTTCAATTTAAATGAGAAAATGCTCTCCAGAAATTATTTTAGAAATCATTACGCCACTGATAATTTTAATAACTGTAATTAAAATGGGTGACTACTTTTTAGATGTTTCAGTGAAAATAATAAGAGACAATGACTTAGAATGTTCCTCCTCTAGGAGACAAGACACTCACTTCAAAGACTACCAAATATTTTTCTGGCATTCAGAGTATTATTTGACTACTTTCCTCCTTGCATTCAAGGAGTCAAAAGCAATTTTATTAGCCCATAAGACAGGCAACTGGGGCTCAGAAATTCACAAAAGATTCAAAGGACTTAAAAACTGAAACTGTATCACTTTTTTAAATCTATAATACTGACCTCGACTATCAAGAACTGTAATAACCTGCCTTAAAGTTGCCTTTAAAGGGCCATCTGGGTGGCGCAACCAGTTAAGTGCCGCCTCTTGGTTTCGGCTCAGGTGGTGATCTCAGTGTTGTGGGATCAAGCCCTGCACTCAGCACGGAGCCTACTTAAGTTTCTCCCTCCCTCTCCCTTTGTCCCCCTCCCCCTGTGCCCTCACCCTGTCTCTCAAATAAAAAAATCTTTTAAAACAATTGCCTTTAAAATCATTAATTCAACTAACATTCTTTGAATAACTATGATGTGCCAGACATATTCTGGAAAAAAATTAAAAAAAGAACTCTAGTGACATAAACTAAGAGGCTTTGATATTTACACTCAATTACTCTATCTGGCTTGATTCAATTAATTTTACGAAGATGTAAATGTAAAACAAGAGGTGTTTTGTAACCTGGTCTAATCCTTGTAAACTGGATTCATAAACATTTATTATACCAATAACATATTCTAGTGTATAAGAAAAACATTACAATCAAATTGATAACAGGACAAGGTACATTAAAAGGGACTTAAAACAGGAAGAACAAATTTGCTGGAATCAAAACTATGCTTTTCCTAACAAAGAAATACAAAATAAAAGTATAATGTTGACCTTCTTGGTCTATCAAATCAGTCAATCAAATTTGTCAAAAATGTATGGATTCTCTTCAACAATGGTGCTGGGACAACTGGATATCCACATGCAAAAAGATGAAGTTATATCACTCTCACATCATATACAAAAATTAATGAGAAATTAATGAACAACTGAAATATAAATACTAGAACTCATAAAACCAGAAAACATAGCGGTAAATCTTCATGACCCTGGATTTGACAGTGGATTCTTAAATATATCAAAAGTATAAGTGAGGGGCGCCTGGGTGGCTCAGTCAGTTAAGCATCTGCCTTCAGCTCAGGTTATGATTCCAGGGGGCTGGGATCAAGCCCCACATTGGGCTCCTTGCTCAGCGGGAAGCCTGCTTCTCCCTCTCCCTCTGCCTGCCACTCTGCCTACTTGTGATTCCTCTCTCTCTCTCTGTGTCAAATAAATAAAATCTTTTAAAAAAAGTAAAAGTGACAAAAATAAATGAACTGGACTTCATCAGAATGAAAGTATTTTGTACACCAAAGGATATTACCAAGAAAGTGCAAAGACAACCTACAAAATGGGAGTAAATGTTTGCAAGTTATACATCTGATGAGGGTTTAATAGCCAGAATATATAAAGAACTCTTACAACTCAACAACAAAAAGACAATTAAAAAATGGGCAAAGGACTTGAGTGGTCATTTCTCCAAAAGGAGATATACAAATGCCCAATAAGCACATGAAAAGATACTCAACAAATTATTATTCATTAGAGAAATGCAAATCAAAGTTACAACAATATATCATTTCATAACTACTAGGAGGCTGTAATAAAAAAAGAAAAACAAAAACAGAAATAAACAAGTGTTGGCGAGGATGTGCAGACTGAAAGCCCCAAAAACTGTTGGTAGTGATGGAAAATGGTGTAAGCTGCTGTGGGAAACAGTTTGGTGGTTCTTCAAAAAAGCTAACCATAGTAACCATATGACCCAGCAATTCTACTCCTAAGTATATATACTCAAAAGAACTGAAAACAGGGACTTGGATACTTTACATCACAATGTTCAGGATGCATTATTCACAACAGCCAAAAAGGTGGAAACAATTCAAGCGTCCCATCAACAGACAAATGGATAAACAAAATGTGGTGTGTGTGTGTGTGTGTATATGTATGTGTGTGTGAATATATATATATGTACATATATATATATATATATAATGAATAGTATTTGGCCATAAAGAGGAATGAAATTCTGACACATGATATAACACAGATGTATGTTGAAAACATTGTTTTCAAGTGATATGACAAAAGACACAGGAGTTAGCTTGAAGGGTTTTCATCAGTCAGACTGGGAACAATTTGAGATTCAAAATAAAGATAACAATGGCATACACTGAATAAAAACGGGATTCCAAGAGTCCATATTGATTTAATAATTATAAAAACAAATGAAAAGAAGAGAAAGCATTTCCTTATAGTAGAATGCCAACTAAAAGATGTAGAAGAAATTCTGGAATTATAAAATCATTATTTGGCAACCATCACAGAAATAATACGTTCAAAAAAACATCAACAGATGTAAAAATTCCACTGCTGCTGAATGAACCTTCCATTTCATTCCAGTAGATGAAAATTTAAATAGGACACATGGACCCACTCAAGTATTTCTCTTAAAAACATTTATTAATTACAGTGAAGAAATCTAGCAGATACTATCTTAATCAAAGTTAACATTACCAAGAATAGGACAAATCAAAATCATGCTACCTGATAGGATACAGTAAGAACCTATCACTTCTGAGAAATTCCAGTCGAAGATGCATAACTTAAATCCAATCACCAAACATCAGACAAACCCAAATTGACTGATACTACAAAATAACTGCGGCAGTCATCCAAAGTATCAAAGAAAAAAAAGTCAAAGTTTATCATTATTTTTAATAACTTCATTTTTTAAACAGCTTTACTGAGGTATAACTGATATATAAAAAACTTCACCTATTTAATGCAAACAACTTCATGAGTCTGGACATATGCACGTACCTGTGAAACCATCACCACAATTAAGGTAACATACCTATCACCTCTAAAGTTTCCTTATGCCTCCTAAATAGGGTCAGATATTAGCTGATCAATAATCTACTTTAACATAAAAATAAGACAGAGCTAAATGTTTATGTCCAATTTCAAGGTAAAGCACAAAAATTTCCTCCACTAGGCAGCTGCTCTCCAAAACCCTTTATGATAAACTATAAATCCTTTAATATTACATTTAAACATCACTGTAACCTTGGCTCTAAGCCTCTTCTAAAATCTCTCTCTTTTAGATAAGGATCTGAATACCATTTTTAAAAAATCCTAAAACAACTTACACCCTCTTAATCCACCCCACTCTCCATAGAGCAGTGAACAAGTACTTTGAAAAAGAACATATGCTTCTGCCAGTTTCTTAAGAAAGGCAAATCCTTTTGAGTCTTCAAAAACAAGTAATGTATCAATACATACAATTTCCCAGCCACAGCTGATAATCAATTCAGGTAAAAAAAGAATTATAGAACAACAAAATAATTCATTTAGTTCATCTGAAACAAAAAAACAGCCCTAAACAAATAATAGGTAATCAAAGGAAGGCTGAGTGATGCGGAACAGCACAGATGTTAGACTGATAATAGAGTAAAATAAAAAGGTAAGAGGATATTTTAAGCGTAGGATTTAGAGCAGGGTAAAATTCTGGGGAGTTGTAGAAGATTCTAAATTGGAAAATGTCATGCTTTAGATTCTAATGTAAACAATGAGGTAGCAGAATACTGTAACCATTATATTTGGGTTATTACAGAAAAGGGGAAATTCAGCATAAGCATTTTAAACCTGAAAAATCTTATATATATATTTCATTAGACAGTGGTAACTATTATACCATCATCCTTTTCCTGCTCCATTTGTATCACTCAATAAGATCAGCTCCAAAGAGTTTTCTTTTTAAATCATGACCATGTGACTAACAACAGTCTCAGTTGTTTCTATCCATAGCAACACCATGGAATCATTAGCCTCTGAGGCTGCCTTTAGAGACTTGTTTCCATGACAACAGAGGCTATAATATTAACAGTGTCTCCAAGAACATTGCAGAAAATTGTAAATTCCTGTAAAATACTTGTACATATTTTAAAAGTACTTTTTCTATGGCACTATGAAATTGACAGCTTTTGGGAAAATGTTTTAGCAATCATTTTTAGAGATTCTTATTAAATTTTTTCATAGTTTTACATTTTAAATTCAATGTAAGATCTTAAAATTATGAAATCAGCTTTTAAAATGTAACAGATTTTCATTAAAGTGGTCTGAAGCCTTATTAGGTACACAACATTTATGACTATACACCGCCCTCTTTCATTGCCATTCATGCAACAATAAATGCCCCTGGCCTCTTCCTTAAGAAGGCAAATACTGCTGAAAAACTCTTCAAAAACAAGTAACATATCAACACACACAATTTCCTAGCCACAGCTGATAATCAATCCAGCTGTAGCAACCAGTTCAGTATCTGTTCAGGAACGTATACTGAGTGAGTGAGCCCACATTTATTAAATTGCATTCTGCTTAAAATAGCTCAAGTGGTTCTTATGTGTGCATATGAATCCCGACTGATACAGGAAGAGTCAGAAAGGACAATTAGGCTTCTGTGATAATCCAGATTCTGGAGAGGTCATCAGTGGCTTGGTGAAAATGGACATGAGTAGTCAAATTAAGATAGATTTTGAATATACAACTAACGTTATCTGGTGACTAATGGGAAACTGGGAGTCAGGAAGAACTATTAAGAATAACACCCACAACATCTATTAAAAATGATCTTTTACATCATAGATTTAAGTATAAAAGATTTGCAAGGCTATCTGAATACATTTTAAAATGTTGTCTCATTAAATTATTTATTAAAATGATTTTCATAGTATAAGATGAAACTGAAGAAAGATAACTGAAACCATACTACAGGATAATTTATAATTGTTGTATCTTACATAACATGTTATATGAATGTGGTAAACTGAACTTAGAATATACACCAAGATTCAATAAGGTCTAAATAAATGTATACCACATTTAGGGAAAATGAAATATGTGAATTAGCAAATCTTTTGTTAATATCTTAGATAACAAGGAAAAGTAATTACTCTTGTGCCACTGCTGGTCAATAAGTACTTTATTTTGTTTTTGTATGGCATAGTTAATATTCTTAATCCAAGTTCCTTTTTTTAAAGATCTCCTATGCTGTAATGAGATATGCTTCTCTGATCAAATGTCAAAGAAGCTATCTGAAAAGGGGGCAGAAAACAGAAAAAAACCCAGCAAGCCTTTTGCATGTTTACAGAAGAATAAAATACAGCACGGTAGATTTATCAAAACTCTCCTTGGGAATCACTGTACAACAGGAGTCTAGTATCTTTAGAATAAAGGTATTTTTCATTATTTAAGTCTGACTATTTGATTCAGATGAATTTTTCTGGGCCACAGTTACTGTAAACAGATAGCTTCAATATAAACTGGTGCAGGGAGAAAAATGTTATTTGAACAAGCTGCATGTGACATCCACATCATAATTATCTCAGAAGCAAACATCAATAAACCAGGTACATTTTAAAACAAATCACTAATGGTGTTAAATTACAAAGTTTTGATTTTAAAATAACAAAGGGGAGATAAGAAAATAGATCTAGTGATTAATAATCCTATTATAGAAACATGGGTACAAATTTGTTACTTCACACAGATCACCTAGTTCATGAATCTATTTCTGCTTACAAGATTCATGATACTGAGTTAAAGTTTATCATCCTTTTATTATGAAAAGATGGTATTCTATCAGCATTCAGCTCATCACTTTGTACTGGTAGAAGGATGAGTCAACAACCACTAATAATTTAAAGTAAAGAGACCTTAAACTTGGATTTAAAGATATGGTTACATAATTAACAAGTAGGTGTAAAACTACGAATTGCAATATACTTTAACCTGATTTTTAAACCAGAATATGGTTAGAGAAACCTGCACAGCCATGGACTTCATTGCTTACTAATGTAAAATGGGCTCTCAATGCTTCCTAGTAATCATGCATTTACCCTGTTCTATTCGTTCTTCTAGAAGTCCCTAATGATTCCATCCCCTGTTGACGTTCTACTATTCTTCGACCATTTAACTGTTTTCAGCCATACTGACCTCCCTGCTGTTCTCCAAATATCCTAAACATGTTCTGGTCTCAGTCTTTTATTTACTAGTTCTCTGCCTAAAATGCTTGTGCCCCACGTATCCACATGGCTCAATTCCATTACTTCTTTCAAGACTTTATTCAAATATCAAATATACATAGCAGATATTACTAAAAGATTTTTCTGTGTGCGTGGTTAGCCACTACCAATGAGAAGGTGTTCAAAATGTTCTATCATTTGATGAACTTAGGACAGAAGACTCAAAAATATAAAAATGCTAAAAAATTGCCAGTGTCATGTTTTTCTCTATCTAGCAATAGCTAATTGCCTCATAATGTCCTATTTGAAAATAAGTATGTCTTGCTTGAGTATATTTGCTCAACAATTTTTCATCTTTTTTTAAGATTTTATTTTTAAGTAATCTCTACAACCAACGTGGGGCTCAAACTCACCACCCAACATCAAGAGTGGCATGCTCTTCCAACTGAGCCAGCCAGGTGCCCAGGTGCCCCCCTTCTCTTTTTAAAACTGCATTAGGAAGTATTTCTCACAGCTTATATTTAAAAACCGTGGTGCCCATCTTCCAAACTTCTAGGTTCTACTAATTTCAACTTGTCCCTAGGTCCCTACCACATGTGGCAGCTGCTTCCTGTGATTACTATCTGTTTTACTTTGGTATTCTCACTTTTCCTTTTCAGTTCTCCAATTCTTTTTTGAGCACCCCCCCCCCATTACATTCTGTTAATATAGTTGCTGTGGTTCTTGTTTTCCTGGCTGGACCCTGTCAAGGTTACCAATCCTCTGGCTAAAACATAATTCTTTATCATTCTATGATTAGATTGCTTCTCCTGCCTCTAGATTCCTTATTAAAAAAAAAAACAACAGAATATTTTGTGGAACTAATGATAATGGTGGTGATGAAGCTGGTAATGATGATTATCAGGTATTATCAAGCCTTTGCTTATACTCTTCTCATTTAATTCTCACTAGATTTTGATGTGGATAACACTTGCCACCTATTTTCTATAGGTGGAGGAAAGAGACTCAGAGAATTTAGGTGTATTTGTCTAAAGTGCCACAGACAGTAAATGGCAGAAGAGATTTAAACTCAGGCCACCATCCTCTAAAGACAGTTTGCTCAACCAGTATGCTACACTGTCTTTTTAAAATACTTCAAAAAGAGTTATTTTAATCCTTATTGTTACTATCATATTTTACTGCAAAGACAATATATAATACCCCAAAACAGAAAAAGAATACTTCTTCAATCCTTAGCTCAAGGATTGGCAAACATTTTCTAAAAAGGGCCAAATAATACATATTTTAGACTTTATGGGCCGTGTTTCTGTGTTGTAACTACCCAACTTTGGTTTGTAGAAGCTTGAAAATAGCTATAGGCAATATACAAATAGACACGGCTGTGTTCCAATAAAACTTTATTTACAAAAACAAGTGGCAGGCTGGATTTGTGCTGACTCCCACCCACTTTGGTTATTTAAAAAAGAAAAAAAGGCTGATAAGATCAGTGAAGAAAATAGAAAATGACTTTAAGATACTCAGGCTAGTTTGTATTAACTCCAATTGCTTTAATGTCTTGCAATGCTTTATCTATGATAATAAAAATATGCAACTCCTCCCATACGATCATGGAAATGAGAATAAAAAAAGCAAATAATACATACGGAAATTTCAAGTCTCATCTATGGTTCTTTAAAATATTTTTACAAAAAAGGCCTATGTAATAAAGCAGTGTTCTTATAACTGAAGGAATTTAGGCTCTATACTGTACGTAGCCTTTCAGTTTGGGAAGTGATTAAAATGACATGATTTTTGTTCTGCTTCCCATTCCTACCCCCCTCCAAAATCCTGCTTATGGTATTTAGTATAGATGAAGCAATTAATTCCTAAGATTGGTATGCATCTTGTTTATTTTACCTCTTGCTTTCAAAATACTTTCAAATTGATTTCTTTTTCAAATTTGTAACACTTTGATACATTAGGTGGTTTTACCAAGATCAGTCAGAGTTAAATACAGAAAAATGAGCCTAGGTCTCTTTTGATCCAAATCTCAGATTATATCTCTATTTATTTCTCTCAGGACCAACAAAAAATCTGTAAGGCAATCAATTGGTCCTATTCTGTCATAACAGTAACTGCTTCACACTCCAGAGCTGCCTGAAATCAGCAGCCACAATTTAGATTTCACAAAAACTAAAAAATATTGTTCAGAAATAGGATTAAATTGGGGTTTACTAAAGGATAAAGAATTAATAGGCAGGACTCCTTTTAAGAGGTAAGGGAGAAAAATCTTTTAAACACATTTATCTAGAGGCAGAAGTAGTTGTGTTTAGGCTTTCCTAAAATTCCACTACCTCCAGATGTCATTGCCAGTTGGTTTATACTTGCACAAAATAGGTCCAGTCTTTTTTGATTGATTTGCATATGCCCGTAAAATTATTACATCAGCTGGTTTATTTAAAGTTTGTTAAATAAGGTGATAATTGTAGGCTACTGTTCTCCACATGGTCTGAACAACTATTTTTACCTTTATAAATTTTAAATTTTGATATAAAAATGGAGGACTGAAATGTAATCTACATTAGAGTGCCAGGAAGTACAAAGAATAACACAGAAAAAAATCTTTAAAGAAAATGAATCTAAGTCAAATTTTAATAAGAATTTAAATTCTTCATATGTATAATACTTCATAACACCTCATATGTATAAGTAATCCAAAGTAATTTGGATTACTTTTGAAATATACATGATTTTACAAAATCTTGTAGTGTAGACTTTTTTTAATTAAAAAATTTTTTTACAGAATTTTAAGCCATAGTTCTATATAAAAATCGCTTGGGAAATTTACAGTGGCCAAACCATACTCAGAAGCTCCAAACTTCCTTATAGCCAGCATCAGATTAAATGAAAATAAACAAGTATATAACATTTGTTTATTAGTTCAACAAATATTTATCAAGTGCATTCAACATGCTAGGCTCTGGGGATACAAGAAAATACACATCTTGTACTATCAGCTCTTGTGATGCTTATGGTTCAGCAGCTAATATTAAACAAATCATTACCAACTGATTACCTGAAATAAATTGATTATGGTTGTGATAAGAGGTATGAAGTACAAATGTCATGAAAACAAACACTGCTTGAAAATACAGGCAAAAATGTTACAAAGGCTGAATATCTTATACTGACCCCATGAGAAGTGGATAATTTTTCAGCACTGTTATTAACACATTATTTTAAAGGTTAACTTTAAAATTTGTTTGAATATATTAAAAATATGTAAGCTGCAGCTTGTGAAATTTCTTTCTACCTATTTGTCCTTGACAAAAGGGCCATCTAACAATCATGACACTATACAGAAGTTACAAAGATGAATACAACACATTTCCTATTTATAAAGAGCTTATATATATAACAAATTTCATTAATTTAGTTTTTTAAGCTATAGCCAATCTAATCTCCATTAAGATATTAATTTTTTAATAGGCTTTATTTTTTAAAGCAGTTTTTAGGTTCAAAGCAAAATCGAGCAGAGTTGCCATATAGCCTATGCCCACACACATGCATAGCCTTCCCATTATCAACATTTACCTCCGGAGTGGTACATTTGTACAAATGATGAACCTACACTGACACATCACTATTATCCAAAGTTCAGGGTTCACTCTTGGACATTCTATGGGTTGTAACAAATTTATAATGACATTTACCTACCAATATAGTATCATACAGAATTGTATCACTGTTCTAAAAGTCCTCTGTGCTCTACCTATTCATCATCATTCTTCCCTAACCCTTGGCAACCACTGATCTTTGTACTGTCTCCATAGTTTTGCCTTTCCCAGAATGTCATATAGTTGGAAGGATAGGGTATGTAGCCTTTTCAGATTGGCTTCTTTCACTTGGTAATATCCATTTAAGGTTCCTCCATGTCTTTTCATTTCTTTTTAGTGATAAATAAATTCCTCTGTCTGGATATACCAGAGTTTATTTATCACATTTTGGTTGCTTGCAAGTTCTGGCAATCATAAATAAAGGTGCTATAAACATGTGTGCAGGTTTTCATGTGGACATAGGTTTTTAACACATCTGGGTAAATATCAAGGAGTGCAATTGCTAGACTGTACGGTCAAATTGGCATTTTTAAAAGGCTTATATAATCAGTGTAAACAATTATTTTTTGTTTAATCTTCACCTCTACACTTTTCTAAAGTGTCCTACTGTACAAATTACTGGGTCTTAAACATCGTTGAACAAATTTTTAGTGGAACATATAGGTTCCCTATATGTGGAACATATAGGAACATATAGGTAAGAAATTCCACAATATTCTTCAAGTGAAAAGGGAACAATTAATTTTAAAATCTCTTCATGGTATCAATCTTAACATTTAGCTTTAGTGGCCTTTGGGCGGGCAATTAAACTTTGCCAACAGGCAGCATCTCACAACCAGTATAAAAGAATTTTTATCCTAACCTTGGTTTCTTGGTTAGTCAATATCCAAAGGAGACTATTTCTAACTATTCACCTAGAAATATCCTATCAGAGTCAGCATTTCCAAAGTAGTTTAAGAGGGCTGTCTACCTACTTTCTATATATTCTACTTTAATACAAAGGCATTATATTGCTGAATATAACCAACTTCATTCCTTAGAGATGAAGAAAAATACATAAATTTGATCTCATTTCAAATTACAACTTCAAAATACAACTATCATTAGGCATGAGTCTAAATGTATGAAACATGTATAGAGGAAGGTTAGGCCATATCAGAATGGTCCAAAGTGGAGATGTCTTGATGTGACTACTTAGACCTGCTGCCTGGTGGGGAAAAAGCAGCAGATAAATGGCTTTACATGATGTACCATATGCCTCTGTTTGCCTGGTAAATCTATATTTATGCCTGTTGTCCCACTTTAATTATTAACAGTTTTCTCTTTCCATCAAAAGTACTCTAGTTTGGTAGATGAGTTACACAGTCATCCTAACTATAGGGAAATTGGTTTCTCTTTTCTCTGTCTCACCTCCTCATGAGTATCTCTTCCCAGAGGGTTAAATAGGAAGAGAATCATCAGTTATAGGATCAGAGTAACACTAGATAAAGTGTGATATATGTTTCATAGAAGGTCTAAGGAAGAAATTCAGATAGATAAAAAAATTTATAATAATAAAGAATCAGACAGTATTGAATGCTATAAGGAAACAATTTTTTAAAGGTAAGAAGACAGTAATGTTTGGAGTGAAAGAGTACCTGCAACCTTAGGTAAGAATCTTGGCAGGCCCTGTGAAAAGGCACAGATAAGGAGATATCTAAAGGCAGTGAGGGAATGAACCCTGAGAATATCTAGGGGAAAGAGTGGTCCAGGCAGAGAGAAGGGAACATCAAGATAAAGGCTCTTAGATGGCCACATGTGGTATATTTGAGGAACAGGAACAAGGCCAGTACAGCCGGAGCAGAGTAAGTGAGGGAGCAGTAGCAAACAACTGGATGTACTGCCAGGGCGAGGTCATACCGGTGTTTTGGTCTGTGGTTAAGAAGGATTTAGAATTTTATTATAATTTGGATCAGAAGCCATGGAAGGGTTAAAAATAAGGTACCAATATTCTGAAAGGATGATGCTGGCTGATGGGTGAACAGACTGTTGAAAGAATAGAGACAGGGAGACCAGTTAGAGGTCTACTGCTGTAATTCAGGCAACAAATGAAATAATTGAAACTAGTAGTTGTGGAAATTGTAAAAAGTGGTCAGATCATAAATATGTCCTGGACATAGAGCCAACAGGATTTGCTGTGTGGACCAAAGGAAAAAATAATAGAAAATGATTCCAAGAGTTTCTATCTTCAGCATCTCAGTGAGTGATGATGAAAGAAGACGATGGGGAGAACAATCAAACTAGAGACTTGTTTTTGACATGTTAACTTTCAGATACTTAATCCAAGTGGAGATACTAAATAGGAAGTTAGATATACAAGTCTAGTGTGCAGGATTAGCTCTGGGCTAAAGATACAAATACTGATGTTGTTTAAAGGCACAGGACTGTATAAGATCACCTGAAATGTGAGTATAAAAAGACAGAAGTTCAAGGACTAAGCCCTGAGGCAATCTAGAATTTAGTGGTAGAAAGAGGTGGAGGCTACTGCAAAGGAAACTGAGTTTGGGAAAATACTGGAAAGGTAGTGTTCAAGAGTCAAAGGTGAAAGGAATTAAAAGGAGGGAACAGTCAATTTTGTAAAAGCTGCTGTGTGGTCAACTAAAACAAAAACCTTGAACTGATCATTGGATTTGACAATCCATTCCAAAAGAAGATTTTTTGGTTGGTTGTTTTAATGAGAAGTATTATAGGAGGTATATATGCTGATGAGAATAATTCAGTAGAGGGAGAAAGATAACACAATGAAGAAGAGAGAATTTCAGAAGTCCCTGAATAGTCAAAGGAACTAAGAAGTGAAGGGTGAGCTGTAGGAACACAGATGGATCATTCATTTTAACAGGCTAGAATATAGAGTAAGATCATAATTCAGAATGAGGGCCAGGAAGCAAGTATTGGAAATTTAATGTGCAGCTTTGGAGCCAGTGTGGAGGAGGCAGAGTTGCAATTAACCAAGGTTAAATCTTACCAATGAAGTGACAGGGGGGCAACAGTTAATGAAAGACAGCACTTTTAGTCATGGACCAAGGAATTTGAGCAAGGCAAAGAGGGAAGTGAGAGCATGAAAGGAGTGATAGGTAAGAGAAAGCTGGGCTGAAGGTCTTCAGAAGATAAATTTAAAAAAAAATCACTGTAATGGGGAAGTGAGCTAAAAAGAAAGTAAGTACTAGTCAGATAGTTTGAAATGCTTGCAACTGAGATTTTGTTAAGTGGTACGGTCAATGGTAATGAGGTCTTAAATGTAACTATTTAAGCGGGTCACCCAAGTGAAAGAAAAGACAAGATTCCTAGTGGTAAGGATATCAAAGAATTGAGAAGTCAAGATTTTGGATAGATCACACAAGGATACTGAAAATCACTAAGAATAATTACAGGAATAGTGGGCAGAGAAAAGATAGTAAACCAGGTGTTCAAATCATCAATGAGTAGGAGTGACTGAGAGAGATGCAGATGACTAGAAAAGGAGGGGAAGTGGAAAATATCATCTGATGGCAACTACATTTTTTTTTAAAGAGAGAGGAAATACAGTCATCCATAAATATCAATGATAAGCAAGGAAGACAGATAAAATTTCTATTTTTTGCGAGGGGTATAGAACAAAACAGTATCCTCAAGGAAATGCCAGGTGTCCATGAGAGAAAAAAAGGGTGAACCATCACAGAAGAGTCTGAGGATAAAGGGAATTTTGCTGATGACAAACTGGGAGCTCCAAAGGGCAGACTGAAAGGGCTTGGAAGGTCAGAGAAAAATGGGAGTTTAAAACCGATTAGAGATATATGAGAATCACTCAGAGGTAAGGAAATGAATGAGAGTGGTCTGGAAGGTTTGGACTTTTTGGGGTGATTAAAGGTAAAAGGATATACAGTATAAAATTAGTCCTGATGGTATACCTAGGAAACTTCAAACTTAGTTGTCTACTTGTGACTCATTTAAAAATTTGCAAAAGGGAGTGTTGGGAGGAGAGGAAAAGTCAGGGAACTGGTGGTCTCACCAAGAAGTGAGGTGCTCTCTGGGCCCTCTTCCCCTTAAATCCTACAATTAAAGATACTGAGGTTTGGAGTTCTTAAAAAAGTGCATGGCTGTACTTACAGTTAACTTATTCAGTCAACACTACTTTACTGAATGTTTGAATAAACTGCACTACCCTAGGTGCTGTAATTCCTAATTATCTATATTTGAATTTGTTCAAGGACTACCAAAAGTTAAGTAATATAAAAAGAAAATAATAATATAATGAGGTAATAGCTGCCAGGCACTATTCTAAGTATGATACATATATTAAATCACTTAATACAATTAACTCATGAGGTTGATACTATTATATTCATTTTTGGACCATATGTCCAATGCACAGCTCTACAAAATTAAATCCTTTTTAATCTAGAATGCATCTTTTTAGGACAAATAGTATTCTTTTTATACAAATTAGCTTATATATTTTTCCACACATGGGTATCTGAAAAGTATTTTCCTGCATTTTAATGTAGGACAGGGTTTCTCCTCTTAAAAAGACTATTCAATTCTTATTAAAATTTTATTGTTCTACTTCCAATTATGACACGTCATCATGTCCATTCCATTCACTCCTAAGAAAAGAACTTTGTTGTTTTCAGCTCAATTTGGCATGTCAGTTGTTCAGGGGAGGGCGGAATCTTGTTTGACTATTTATAATGATCCATGTTAGGAATTTTTGAGTAGTCCAAAATATAGGCACAGCTGCTAAACACACATTCAGAGTGACCTACCACTTCACAGCTGTTCAAAGTTTATAGGACTACTATACTCATTAATAAACACTGATACCACCAAGAAGGAAAAACTTTTTACCTAGGGGCTAATCAAGTAGCAAAGACTAGAAATGCTGGAGTTCTTTAAAACCCTCATGAAATATAAAAATTGGTCCTAACTGGCATAGAGGTGAGTGTGCTAAATAGAACAGGGCAGACTGGCACTAAGTGATCCTAAATGCAAGAATAGAGGGAATTCTGAGGTAAAGAAACGAGGAAGGTTTGACAACATGTAGGCCCTTTTTTTCTGTAATAATTATTCAAAATTAAGAACATTAGTATGAAGCACAAAATAGAAAAAACTTACACCAAAGTATAAAATTTAGAAACTCCTCTTAATTTAACATTAAAAAAAAAGGCCCCCCCAAAACAAAAACAACAACCCAGGGGCACCTGGGTGGCTCAGTCAGTTAAGTGTCTGCATTCAACTGAGGTCAGGATCTCAGAGTCTTGGGATCAAGCCCTGCATAGGGCTCCCTGCTCAGTGGAGAGCCTACTTCCCTCTCTCCCTCTACTGCTTCCCCTGCTTGTTATCTCTCTTTCTCTCTCTCTCTGTCAAATAAATAAATAACTAAAATATTTAAAAAAAAAAAAAGGCAATCCAAGTGAACTTCTGGGATATAACCAAATGACAAAAATGAGAAACAGTTTGTAAGCTGTACAGTTATCATCACTGTGTGGGGACACAGAGGGGTGAGGAAATCAGGTGCTGAAGGAAATACGAAGAATGGAGGGGAGGAAAAGGGAGACAGAGAAAGAAATGGGCTACTGTGAGGAACTAAAGGCAGTGGTGAGGGAAGGAAAGTGGATCCAAGAAAAATAGGTACCCAGGAGGTTTAGGATTAGGTGTTATATTTTGGAAGGCCATAAACTAACAAGGTTTTGGTGACTGAAACGGAAAATGATCAATTCCATAAACATTTATTGAGCACCAACTATATGCCAAGGCCTATCCTAGAAGCTGGGGGTCTTACAGAAGTTTGTAACCACTTAGCTTCCTTAACATTAAAAAAAAATTAATGACTTCATACTAAATTCCAGATATTACAGTAGAACCTGGCACATAATCTGAGTTATGAATGTGAATATTTCCAACACACAGGCAATTTAAATGAATCTCTAAATAAATTTTCTTTTTATTTATAGAGGATACTTGGGGGTTATTAAATCAGAGTAATGACTTTCAAATTAATAAAACTTGATTTAATAGCAATTCTCCAAACTGCTAAAAGTATCATGCTGCATAGTTACAAGGAATTAGATTCAAACTTAATCTTGCTATTAAATCTTAGAAAAATATTTCTAACAACATAGGAAAGCTGGTAATCATTGCTGCTATTTATCAATCACAGAACAAAACACTATCATAGTACTATCTTCACAGATACGTAGTAAATGCTCAGTAAATTATGAAATTTCATTAATCTACCTTGTTTTTAACAATATGCAAATCCTTCCGGTGCTACAAATTAAAAACTGCCAGGCACGAGTCAGTAGATGAAACAGAAAAATGTAGTCTAGCATCAGTCAAGATCCAAATCTGTCTAATGTTCTATCTTGGTTCTATCATATTTTGTCCAGTAAAGTGAATTCCAGTGAATTACAACAAAAGACTTGGATATATAAAATATCTAACTCATCAGTTAGAAAAATATACAGAATGAAAAACAGTATGATGGTACTTCAGAGCAGGAGAAATAAAAGCTAAAACCTTTGACCTAATGTCTATACTTCTAGAGATGAAATACAAAGGTAATGAAAAAGACAAGTAAAAAGAAGTATGAAAGAAATAAAAACTAAGTCATTTATCAGTACAACAAATGATCTGAACCAAATGGGAGGAAAATAAAATTTTAAATGGCTTTGCAGGATTAATTGTGAATAGAGTTTTTATTGAAATTATGACTACTTAGTACAATACAAAAGCAGCTTTTTCTCCAACTCCTAAGTAATTATAATGTAATTCTGTGGTTTCAACAGTTTTATATGTGAACTATTTTGCTTGCCTTTTCACTTGTACGCCCCTAATAAGATTATATATCAGTGGTAGTGTATATGTATACATATACAGTACTGTGTACTTATATAAACTACATGTGAGTTTTTAAAAAGTTTTTAGCACATTTTTTATTGACAATAGAAAATATCATTTAATATTAATCTATTATGAATTAACAACAAGCCTTAGTCTTTGCATCCCTTTTTGATATGTATAATTGTAGTCAAAATCAAGTTAGTTAAATTCTTCAGGCAGTATTCAATCTAAGAGTTAAATCATATCATTGCCTCTGAAGTTTTGTTTAAAACTAACATCAGTGCCTACAAAAGAACAATTAATGACTCTCCCTAGCCCAGTAATTCCATTTCTCTCACACGTTAGAAAAATAAGTACAATTTCTTACTTAAGAAATTTGACAATATTTTAAAATCAAAACTATTGAAAGACAATTCTAGTAACCAAAAGCAAGAAAGAAGCTGTTGACAGTTTACATTTATTGTGCTGCTTCTAATTATTAAAAAAAGATGGTTTTAAAGAAATTTATTCTAAAAGGCACTAGGCTATGTGTATAAATTTTATTAAGTATTATTGACGTCAAAGGACAAAAGCAATCTCTCCTTGTTTTTAAACTAGACTACTTCTTATGCTTTCATTTTTACCAAAGTTTAAGACATACCTATAGAAAATATTTTAAAATATGAATAGTCCCCCAACCTCCTTTAATGCCAAATAAATATTTCACTTAACTTACTATTAATTTTATATTTTCCCCATTATTTTTAATACTCATTTCCTCAAAAAGATTTGGTTTTACATGATTTTTTTTTAATTTGGGAAGATTTTTAGTGCTTGTCTAAAAAAATATTTGTACAATTGTGTAATTACATAAGCTTAATGCTTTTAAATTAACCCTAGATAATATATATTTATAGAAATGGAAGGATTCATTAAATTCTTTGAATAAACCATAATTTAGTATAACTTTATAGGTATATAGCAACAGTCAACTGTATTCAATTTATTCTCAAAACACTAGAAAATAAAAATCTTTCTATATCTTCTGTTTCTTTACCATAGCAATCTTCTTAAGGTTATCTAATGACATACAGAGAAGCTAAAGAGGTTTTGTGTTTTTTTGTTAGACATCAGACTTTATAGCATTTAACAGTCTAAAAACAAGGAGACAAGCATTATTAATTTACATTGTAATTTATATATCAATGGTTTGTAGTTTTAGAGAAGTCCCTCAACAGGATCAGAGACTGTTTTGTTTGGTATTACATAAGAACAAAAGAGAAAATATTTTTTGTTTCCCCTTTCATGCTAAAGACCTACATAGATGGACTGAAAACATGTATTTCTGAGCATCCAAGGTTTCAGTGCATAAGACTATATTTTTAATAATAAGAAATCTCTATTAATACATTTGCAAAGCAAACGTAAACCAAAATATATTGAAAATAATTTCAACAAGTGGTATGTTACCTGGGTGGAGCTGGTGGCTACCGAGATGCAGTCAATAAAGCTGTGTCTTCGAGTGAAAAATGCAACTATCTGCTGCCAGCGTGAAGGTTCTGGCTCAGCTTGCAGTTCATCTGATGAACCCTTTTTTGCCCAATGTTTCTGCTTTGGGCCTACTGAGCCATGGCTAGAGCTAGTATTGCCTCCTCGACTGGCGCGAGAGTATAGAAGTGTGTTGTTCCCGAAAATGTAATTCATCTCTGCAGCCCTGCAGGTGGTTGCCAAGCAGTCTTACTTCTCTACCAGCTGCTGAGTGGTGAATGATCAGTAAAAACTGCAGCTAGAATTACAGCAGCATCACTTGCAGATCAGGGAAAATAAAAACCTTGAGAAATGATGCTCATTTTCTCTGTAAATTCTTCCCATGAAAGAGCTTGTATCTTCCCTCTGTACCTGTTAGTTGTATGATGGCTGAGTTTTTATTTGCAGACAAAAAAGACGGCATAAGGTTGATGTCTTTCTCATGATTATTTTTTCACCAGCGTCTGCAGGAACCAAAAGCTGTTCTTTTGTTAGCTGATAACTAGACGGAATGAAATCCAGGAAGTGAGGTCGATTAGCAGGTAAAGAAGGATGTTATAAACACTGGACTACCAACACCCTTTGGGGCTGCCTGATTTCATGCACAGGGTACAGAAACCCTGGATTATGAAGTTTCAATCACAGTCTGTAGTAAAATCCAGTGGCATCTTCACCGCTTAAGTAATTATAAGTATGAACTGAATTTAAAAATACAAGAGGATTCTCTTGCCAATAGTTCTGATTGTTTAAATAATTTTACTGAAGGAGCCTTTGTCATTCACATATAAATTTCCACATTAGGAAGGAGCTCACATTAATTAGGTTCCAAGTTTTTAAAAGGTACTATTTACATTCAACTCTGAGGATCTAATGCTAGAGGAAAATCCATTTGTAATGTGGCATGATCATTTATGTAATACATTGGTTCTTAATGCTTTGATAATTGAGTCTGGAGACAGAAACAGATTAATCAGCAAAATAAATATTTGGCTTCCAGAACTTTTGTGATAAAAAAAGAACTGTTAAATTATCACCATCATCTCTCTCATATATTATAAACACTTAGATTAACAAGTTATGAATTTTTAAAAATGCAAAAGAATTAAAGGTAAATTTTTTGTTTTATAACCAGCAAAGCATGTTTTATCCAACACTATATAAATAATACTCTGGGGTTCACTAAATAATATTGTTTGATTGCTAGACAGACATTTTCTAACATCTAATATCTAGGTCTGTGTTTCTCATCATAGTAGTCTACCTCAGAATCACCTAGGATGCTGGTTAAAAATGCAGACTGGTATCCCCTCCTCACCAGAAATTTTTAGGGTAAGAGGGATTTGAAATTTTCATTTTTTTTAAAGATTTTATTTATTTATTTGACAGAGAGAGACACAGCGAGAGAGGGAACACAAGTAGGGGGAGTAGGAGAGGGAGAAGCAGGCTTCCCGCGGAGCAGGGAGCCCGATGCAGGGCTCGATCCCAGGGCTCTGGGATCATGACTCGAGCCGAAGGCAGATGCTTAACCGACTGAGCCACCCAGGCGCCCCTTGAAATTTTCATTTTTAAAAAGGCCCTTAAGTGACGCTTAAGCAACCTCAAGTTTAAGTTAGATTTCTAACTCTGCCCTGTTAACACTGCTACATTAGTATATAATATATGGTTGTTTTATTTTTATTATTTTTTAAAGATTTTATTTATTGGGCGCCTGGGTGGCTCAGTTGGTTAAGCGACTGCCTTCGGCTCAGGTCATGATCCTGGAGTCCCGGGATCGAGTCCCACATCGGGCTCCCTGCTCAGCGGGGAGTCTGCTTCTCCCTCTGACCCTTCTCCCCTCTCATGTGCTCTCTCTCTCTCTCTCTATCTCATTCTCTCTCTCAAATAAATAAATAAAATCTTTAAAAAAAAAAAAAGATTTTATTTATTAAGTTGACAGAGAGACACAGTGAGAGAGGGAACACAAGCAGGGGTTGTGGGAGAGGGAGAAGTAGGCTTCCCGCAGAGCACGGAGCCCGAGGCGGGGCTCAATCCCAGGACCCTGAGATCATGACCTGAGCCAAACGAAGGCAGACGCTTAACGACTGAGCCACCCAGGCGCCCCTATATGGTTGTTTTAAAACAATATATGAATAAAAATGCTACTTGATAATTTACTAATGGTTGAGTAATTTAGTTTTTAAGTTGATATAAGCACATCACAAATCCCAACCTCAGCCATATACTTTTTTTTTTTGAAGATTTTATTTCTTTATTTGACAGAGAGACACAGCGAGAGAGGGAACACAAGCAGGGGGAATGGAAGAGGGAGAAGCAGGCTTCCCGTGGAGCAGGGAGCCTGTCAGCCATATACTTTCTCAGATGTGGACTGACTAAAAATCTTGCTTACTATGTGCTTACCACACCAACTAAATGTAGTCTATTAGAAAATAGTATTGGCAAACTATGACCTCCGGAACCATTGCAAATCCTGCTTCAGCAAGCAAAGATGCTAATAGCCTCTCTCTGATTCCATCCCTAAGATATAGACACATGCCCAAAAGGGTTGCAAGTCATGTGGGACTCTTGAGAGCTAAGACGCTTTGTGACAGAGATTATAGCACAAAGTTTGGTGCTTCTTCCCAAGGACTCTGCAGATAGTAGTTGACAATATTGTGACCCTAGACAGATTGGTCCTGTCCATTTAGAGGTAAGGGAACAGGAAAACACTAAGGGTAAACAGAGAACTAAGAATTCTCTGAAGGAAAAAAATAAACCTCCTAAAAAAAAAAAAAACAAAACCAGTAATATGGACCAGGTATTTAATAAACAACTGGCTGGTGTGGTTTATACAAATGCTCCAGTAATTGGTTTGGAACCAAAAGATGTACCTTGCTGATCCATGTCTGATGAAAACCCGAGATGGGGGGAACCCTAGAACTGATACAGGTTCTGTTATTCTGGATTGGTATGGAAGATACTGTACACAAATGCTGAATGCAAATTTCCTACTCACATTGCAAACAATAATAACACAATGAATACTAAGCCATTTGTGTACACAGATTTCTTACCTAGGGAGCCAAAGAGCTCAAAAACAATCTAAAGCTTATAGGTGACTCCATCCCATATATCCTCTAAGTACTGGGAAAAGTGCTTTTCAATGCACAGATTTTCTAATCAAATCCACTGACATTAAGAAAGCAACTCTGAGTTTTGAGAAAGGCTTTTTTATGAAAATAACCCATTACCTGTCCTACAAAAATCCAAGGATTATCTCACCCATTGCCCAGTAGTCAATGCATGCATACAAAACCATATGTGTATTTAAATCACAAATGGTTTCATTTGATTTGATTGGGAGATGAAAGGTGACCAATTCTTCACTGATTTCTGCTTTAGAATAGCCCTACTTATATAGCAGAGCCAAAAAATAAACTCTATTCCATTAAAACAAAATTCAAGCTCATTATGGAACCTGGAAAGTCTATTTAAAATAATGAATTAAAAAACATATACTATGTCAAAATCACCGAATAACTATTAACATTTTAGTATGATTTAAGTATTTTTTTCTGTACAGTTTACTTTTCTCACAAAATGATAATACTATCTGTAAAAGAACTCTAAACCATAAAGCTTAGGTAAACTGAGTACATCCATTTAGTGGATAATTAGATAACCAAAAATATGATTATGAAGAATTTATAACTGTGAGAAATTTTAGGTAAAGCTTAGGTAAACTGAGTACATCCATTTAGTGGATAATTAGATAACCAAAAATATGATTATGAAGAATTTATAACTGTGAGAAATTTATTTTGTAACATTAAATGAAAAAGGACCATTCAAAAATATATATAGAATAGGTAGGCCCTCAATTATTTATCATTCCAAACTCACAAATAAACCCATAAGTCTTCAGGTATAGTAACAAAGGCAAGGATTAAAAAAATCTCAGTGAAAAGCTTAGAAGGTTGAGAGGAAAAACAATATTAAAATTCTAAAATACTAAAAAAAATTCTAAGTAATTACAAAGCTACTACACTATAAATGCAACATAACATGCATTTTCCTTACACTTTTATCTTTATGATCTGGCCTATTAAATTTCAAAATATACAACTGTACTAAGACTTGAAAAATTTTTTTCTACTCCATTTATTTAAACAAAACAAAAGACACGCAGTTCACCCGCTTTTCCCACTCCCCTGCCTCTTATAGCCACCAATCTTTTCTCCACGTTATAAAAGAAATCACTGGTGTTTGTCTTTCTCTGACTTATTTCACTTAGCATAATGCCCTCAAGGTCCACCCATGTTGTTCCAAATGGCAAAATTTCATTCTCTTTTACCACATGTACCCTATTTTCCTCATTCATTCTTCTGTTGATGGATTCTTAGTTGTTTCCATAGCTTGGCTACTGTAAATAATGCTTCAATGAACATGGGGGTGCATATATATTTTTTTGAATTAGTGTTTTCATTTTCTTCAAATAAATACAGAGAAGGAGATTTGCTGGATCATATGGTAGCTTTATTTTTAATTTTCTGAGGAACCTCCCATACTGTTTACCACAACAGTTTTACCAATTTACATTCCCACCAACAGTACATGAGGGTTTCCTTTATTGCACATCCTTGGCAACACTTATTATTTCCTATCTTTTTGTTAAGAGTCATTCTAACATTCTAACAGGTGTGAGGTAGTATCTTGTGGTTTTGATTTGCATTTCCCTGATGATTAATGATGCTGAGCATCTATGTTTTCATATATCTGTTGGCCATCTGTATGTCTTCTTTGGAAAAATGTCTACTCAGATCTTCTGACATTTTTAAATCAGTTGTTTGGTTTTTTTGCTACTGAGTTGAATCAGTTCTTTATGTTTTTTGGATATTAGCCCCTTATCAGATATGTGATTTGTCATTATTTTCTCCCATTAAGTAGTATGCCTTTTCATCTTGGTGGCATAGCTTCCTTGGCTGTGCAGAAGCCTTTTAGTTTGCTGTAGTCCCATTAGTTTGATTTTTGCTGCTTTTGCTTTTGGTGTCAGATTCCAAAAATCATCACCAAGACCTATGTGAAGCAGATTACTGCCTATGTTTTCCTCTAGGAGTTTTCTCTGAGGACGAGACTAAGCTGAGATGACTGATGACACAGATTGGTTATTTGCTTAGAGAAACTCTGCTCATATATACAAATCCCTTCTGTATGAGCACCATCTTGTGGCCAAATTGTATGCAGACTATAAGATTACCTTAATACACCAGGGTCATCCAAAAAAGATAAAATTCAACATTTTAATATATTCCAGAGATGTGAAAACAAAATTGATATCAAAAAGTACCCATTATATACTCAAAATGGGAAAGATTCTATTCAATAGGCATATATTTGCTTATGTCTATTTTTCTGCTACCCCATTTCTCACAATATCTGAAAAACTACCAACTACTGCTGGTGATCTCATTTGATAGTATGCTCAGTACTACTGGATGAAATGTATCCAGGCTAGGTGATATACTTATTTAAAATAATTATCTGTTCACATACTCTTCTATCTTCAATTTCAAGTCCTGCTTCACTATGTTTACTCTGCACATATTGGTTTGAACATATTTTCCCTGTCATTGAAAACGAAAGCCAAATATGAATTCTTTAATTTCCTCAATGATCAACGCAACATCCCCTACTAAGCAGTGCACCTAATGTCCTCCTTGTCAATTCGTCCTGAATTAAATCTATTTTGAAATAGGCTGGAGTTTTATTTGTTCAATTTACTCTTCTGACCATTTTTCCTAATTCCTAGCTCATTTTCAGTTTTAGGAATCTTGACACAGTTCTTATTATGATATACTATTATATTCATAACTGTTTAAAATCTAAACTTTCTTTAAAGATTTCTTACATACCACAAAAATTTACCCACTGCGTCCTTTTCTTCCACAGTAGAATTCTTCACCATTATATTGCCAATTTCTTCCTTGAAACTGCCCAGCACTGGCAAGAAAGTTTCCCTTTCGGAGTCTTAAATCATAATTACGTTTAGGCTAAATAAGGCCCAAATAAAGTAACTTTCAATCACTATCTTATTTCATTCATTATTTCAGTAATGAGAATCAGCACCAGTACTACAAGAACCTGACAGATTATTTCATAGCCCATTTCATGGTGGCAAACCCTTCATAGGGCCACTCATCAGCTCAGGATTGAGGCCCTCACTTGCTAACAAGTTCCCAAAGCTACAGTATCATGAATTTTCCTGCACTTTTACAGTTTCCTCTGATTATCACCCTGCTACTGTACTTATTTTCCCCAGTAACAGCCTCCTCCTCTCAAATGGCATCCTGTCCACATCTTCAACACCTTGTCCAAATATCAATTTTCTTTTTTCAGAATACTCCCCAAATTTTTCTCTTTATTTTCTCATGTTACATACTGTGTTATATCTCTCCATAAAAAAATATTGATCACTGAAATCTAACAAAGCAACTAGCACAGATGTTTAATAAATGTTTGTTAAATGTATGTATTATTTGATAAACAAAATTAATATTCTGGCAGATGATTTTTTTCCCCAAAATCTTATAATCAACTTTATTCAAAGGTTTTCAAAAATTTACACTTGACAACAATCAATGCAAAAGTTCACATCTGCCAGATACTCATATTGGCTATAGGTGCATTCAATCTTATACTGAGTTAAGCAATGCCCATGGTCAACTGTGAGGGCTTTACATGTACTCTTTAATCTTCACCACAACCTTCTTCATTGTGATTTAACAAATATGCTTGTCTTTGTAAAGCTTACTTTCTAGCAGGAAAACAGTAAGTACACAAGTAAGTGAACAAATAATCTAGTTTGACCATGAGCACTGAATCCAAGGGCCAGCAACTACCAACCTTCTCCTGAAATGAAATTAATAAGACTCTCGCTTTTAAGTTGTCAATTTGCTAAAATATTCATCAGTTTATTTATATTCAACTTTTAAAAAGGGGGTGGGACTCTCACTGTGCATGCCCCTGTCAGAATCTGCATACACATGGAAGTAACTACCAAAACACCCTACCAAAAGAGGAGTTGAGTGTATGCAAAATGATTTTGCATAGTTTGTAACGATCAGAATGACCAGAAAGTCAAAACATCAGAAACAAAGAATTATACTTACCTGGGAGAGTTTAGTGACTAAAGTAATAGTTTATATTAATTCAGTCAAGAGAAAATAGGCATAAACAAGAACAGCACATAAAGCAGGAGAGAGTGCTTAGAATTCAAGTGTTCTAAAGTTCTATGTTATTCAGAATGAAGCTAGGAGGTATTTATTGACTTTAGATTTTTTAAGTTAAAAATGTATATCAAAATTTCTAGGATAATCACTAAAGGAAGAGAAACAAATAACTTCTAAGTAAATAAGATGGAGATAAGGCATGAGAAAATATAACCTAAAGTAAGATATGAAAGGAATAAATGTCTCCTACTGAGAAAGAGAAGCTGGAGAAACTGCATTTTAGAAAGGCTCTAGTTCTGCTGTTTTTCTGCTAGGCCCCATTTACTCATGTTCTGTATTTTGCATATGAGTAAAAAACCAAAGAAGCTATGTTCCCACTCCAAGAAGGGGAAGCAAGAAAGTTAATCATTCTCTGAGGTTTGTCACAGGCCCTCAAACACCTAATAACATCTAAGGAGAGTCAGATCCTAAACATGTTCTGGGACGTCAGCTTTGAAAAAAACGCGGCTGACTCTGGCATCAATACTTTCTGCCTTCAATGATTTATAAAATAACACCTACTGTTCACCTGTTATTCCTCTGTGATTAGACCCTACCCTGGATTCCTGAAGGAACACTTATCCTGGACCCCTTTCCCAATATAAACCCTGAGCCCCAAGTGAAAAAGAGACTCATTCTCCTTTCCTTCCCGAGTCTTCCAGACACTCCACCTGCTATTCTCTACCTGTCACTTACGCTATTCAGTAAACTCTGCTTTCACGTGTTTGATTGTGTTGATTTCTAACCTGCACGAAGCCCAGCACTCTCTTGGCTGGTCCTGAAGGACCCCCACTTCTGGGTTCTCAGACCCAGACTGCCTGTATCACTATGTTTAAAAATTAAGAAACATACTCATAGGGCAAATAAAATCACAAGGGAAATAAAAAAAAATGTTAGAATGATAAAAAAAAAAACATTACATGCTAAAACTTGTGGATACAAGTAAAGTGATATTTAAGGCAAAGTTTACAAACTCAAATACTATTAGAAAAGGCTGACATTATTACAATACACAACTAAAGAAACTAGAAAAAACAAAAAACAGAAAAACCCCAAACCCAAACAGAATAAACTCAAAGAAAGCAGAAGAGAAAAAATAATAATGGTAAGAGGAGAAGGGGGAAAAGAGAGAAGAACTGTCTCTGTCACTAATAGCCACCAATTTTTTCCTCTCTGTATCTCTCATTCTTCCAAGGGAAGGTCAGCTTGCTTCTACCAAACACAACCTTAGTTTGTATGTAGGTTATCCACACATTTAATAGATTTACATGAACACATGTATTATGTAGGTAAATGTGTGTGTGAAAACAGGGAGGGTGGGGTTGCCAGCACATGGGGGAGGAACACAAGAAGATTCTTTAAAAAGAGATGAATCTTTGAAAAGACCATCTTTTGGCAAGAATAGTCAAGGGGAAAAAAAAACAAGGCACAAATAAACATTATTAGGAATAAAAAGGGGGCCATACCTAAATATGCTATAGACAAAACCCCCAGGATATTAATAATATTTTGAATATGAAATGGACAAATTCCTGAAAAAATAACCTAGCAAAACTATTAATAGAAAATCTAAATGGTATAACCATTAAAATTTTTAACTAGAAATACTAAATCATCTGTCAAAGAAAATTATAAAACGCAGGTTAAGTTTTACTAGGAAAAAATTATCCTTATTCATAATACATACAACCAACAAAGGATTAGTATACAGAATATATAAAGAACTTGTAGGGGCCCTTGGGTGGCTCAGTCGGTTAAGCGACCGACCCTTCATTTCGGCTCAGGTCATGATCTCAGAGCCCTGGGATCAAGCCCCATGTTGGGCTCCACACTCAGAGCGCAGTTTGCTTAAGGATTCTCTTTCTCTCTTCCTCTGCCCCTCCCTCCACTCGCTCGCTTGCTCTCTCTAAATAAATATTAAAAAAAAAAAAGGACTTGTACAGATCAGTAAAAAGGACACCAAAGAGAAAAACGAACAAAAATCTTGAGAGGTTATATCACAGAATAGAAAACCTGAATGACCAATAAATATATTCAACCACATTATCAAACAAGGAAATGCACATTAAAATCACAATGAGATACTATTTCAAGCCCCAAACAATGGCAAAAACAAGAATACCAGGTATTGATGAGAATATGGATCAGTTAAAACTCTTGTAATATTGCTGCTGAAAATGTAAACTATCTAACCACTTGGAAAATAATCTGGTGTTATCCACAAAGATATGTATACATAACCTATGTTTTAAACAGCACTTTTTATATTAGTAATATTCTGAAAATAACTCAATATCCACCAAAAGTAAGATAAATTATAGTGTATTCATAAAAGAAAAAACTCCAGAGCAATGAAAACAATCTCAGGAATATAATGTTGAGCAAAAATGTAAAGCTGAGATTATATGCAGTATAATTCATTTACATAAAATTTAAGATTAGCAAAATAAACAATATATTGATTGGAGATCTAAATGTGTGCTAGAGCTTTAAAAGAAACCAGGATTGTGGTTATTTCTGAGGGGAGTTAATGTTAGTATTAATGCTCTTTTTCTGTACCTACTAATATTTAAAATACATTTTAAAAATATTTCAATGTGTAGTATTTGAAATATAATAGTTATTTCCTTTCTGGGAATTTTTAGGCTTAAAGATAGTATCACTGAATAAAATTTATTTATAAAATATATCCTTAAAAATATTTTTAGAATGCTAATAAATATTATGAAATTCCCTATAACTAAGAAACCATAAACAATCAGGGGGTGAAAATTCTACATGAAAGAAGAGTTCTCTCTGAGCATGAGCTACACTAGTAACAAAAGTAATATATAAATCATAGGAACAAAATAAAGTTATCATCCTACCTTTATTGGTGAAATATGAGAATGGGAAACAAATCCATGGACATTCTCAATTTCTGACAGGTTCTTCTCGGAGACATGAACTAATTCCGGACCTATCACCTCATTAGTGATTTGTGGGGATATGTGCTCTTGAGGAGGTGTATCTTCATCCTGATACCGGTATTTCTGTAAAGAAAATTATTATATTTGATAAAATCCTGAAAAACAAGGTGTGTTCAATTTAAATCATGGTTTCATAACTGGCCAAATACTCAATAATATTTAACCATATGGAAAGTGTATTGTATAGTTAATGCATAAGGTCTGAGAGAAATAGGTCTCCATTTTATTTTTTTAAAGATTTTATTTATTTGACAGAGAGAGACACAGAGAGAGAGGGAACACAAGCAGGGAGAGTGGGAGAGAGAGAAGCAGGCTTCCCGCGGAGCAAGGGGCTCAATCCCAGGACCCTGGGATCATGATCTGAGCCGAAGGCAGACGCCTAATGACTGAGCCACCCAGGCGCCCCTAGGCCTCCATTTTAAAGTCATGCCAATTTTTAATAAAATATTTGATTATTAAAACTAATTCAGATTATGGGAAGATGGCTGAGTAGGAAGCACAAAGAATTTGTCTTTCCATTTAGAAAATTACACAGGCAGAATCTGTCTGATGTTAACTATTTTGGAACTCTGGAGTCAGCTGAAGGCTTGCAACCTACAGGGGGGAAAGCTGGGATGGTAAATTGTGATAAATTTAGGTCAACTTCACCACTTCTATTCATCATAGTACTGAAGTTGCACCCAGAGCAATTAGGCAAGAAAAAGAAATGAAAAACACTCAAATTGGAAAGGAAGGAGCAAAATGATCTGTTTACAGATGATAAAATGTATGTAGAAAACCTTAAAAGACTCAGCAAAAAAGCTGTTAGAACTAATGAATTCAGCAAAGTAGCTGGATACAAAGTCAACACACAAAAATCAGTTGCATTTCTATACACTAACAATCTAAAAAGAAAATTACAAAAACAGTTCCATTTGCAATAGCATCAAAAAGAACAAAATATTTGGGGATAAACAAGGTGAAATACTTGTACAATGAAAACTATAAAACACTGCTGAAAAATTAAAGATGACAGAAAAAAATGGAAACACATTCTGTTTATGGATTGGAATACTCAATATCGTGAAGATGTCAATACCAACCAAAGCAATTTATAATCCCTGTCAAAATCCCAATGACATTTCTTGCAGAAAGAGAAAAACCCATCCTAAAATTCATGTGGAATCTCGAGAAATCTGAATTGCCAAAATAATCATGAAAAAGAACAAAACTGGAAGACTCACACTTTCTCATTTCAAAACTTACTACAAAGCTAAAGTATTCAAACCAGTTTCGTATTGGCATAAAGACAAACGTACAGACCAATGGAATAGAATAAAAAGTCCAGAAGTAAACCTTCACATAAATGGTCAAATTATTTTCAACAAGGGTGCTAAGACTACTCAATAGGAAAAAGACAATCTTTTCAACAAGTGGTGCTGGGAAAAGTAGATATCTACATGCAAAAGAATGAAGTTGAATCCTTACCTAATTTTTACCATGGGTAAAATTCAAAATGCATCAAGGACCTAAATGTAAGACTAAAACGATAAAACTCTTAAAAGAAAACACAGCACACAAAAGCTTCATGACATTGCATTTGGCCATGATTTCTTAGCTATGACACCAAAGGCACAGGTAACAAAAGAAAAAACAGACAAATTGGATTTTATAAAAATTTTAAAATTTTGTGCATCAAAAGACCCTATCCACAGAGTAAAAGGAAACCCACAGACTGAGAAAGTTTTGCATATCATATGCCTAATAAAGGATTAATATCCAAAATATATAGAAAACTCCTAACTAAAAGTCAACAAAAAAACCAAACAATTCAAACATGGGCAAAGAACTTGGACAGAGATTCCTCCAAAGACGACAAATGAATGGCCACTAAACACATGAAAAGATGCTCACATCACTAATTGTTACAGAAATGCAAGTCAAAACTATGAGATACCACCTCACACGAATTAGGATGATTCCTATCAAAAAAAAAAACAAAAAACAGAAAACAAGTTCCAAGAGAAACTGGAACACTCGTGCATTGTTGGGAATATAAAATGGTACAGCCACTGTGGAAAGTAGTATGGTGGTTCCTCAAAAAAGTAAAAATAGAATTACCATATGAATCCAGCAATTCCACTTCTGGGTATATACCCAAAAGAATTGGAAGCAGGGTCCTGAAGAGATATTTGTACACCCATGTTCACAGTAGCACTATTTACAATAGCTAAAACATGGAAGAAACCCAAGTGTCCATCAATGGAGAATGAATAAGCAAAATGTGGTATAAATATACAATGGAATATTTTGTTTTAAGATAAAAAAAATTGTGCAATATGTTACATGTGCGTGAACCTTGTGAACATTATGCTAAGTGAAATAAGCCAGTCACAAAAAGACAAATACTGTGTAATTCCACTTATATGAGGTACTTAAGAGTACAGCTGATCCTTGGAACAACAAGGGGTCAGGAACACCAACCCCTATCAAAAATCTGTGTATAACCTTGACTCCCCAAAAGCTTAACTACTAATAGCCTACTATTGACTGGGAAGCCTTACCAATAACAGAGACACTTAACACATATTTTGTATGTTATATGTATTATATACCATAATCTTACGATAAAGCTAGAAAAAAAGCTGAGAAAATCATAAAGGATAATTATGATATATAATTGTAATTTTATAATCATAAAAAAGACTAGTATCTACATATATTTTATATTAATAAATACTTCTTTCTTAATGTTTTTAATATTTCTAAGCTATGCAGTTCATCTGAGAGTTTTTTTAAACTGTTGCAAATCTCTAAAAGATTTTCCAATATATTTATTGAAAAAAATCTGCAGATCAGTGGGCCTGCACAGTTCAAAACCATGTTGTTCAAGACTCAACTGTAGTCAAAATCATAAAGACCTAAAGTTATAATGGTTGTTGCCAGGGGCTGGGGGGAGGGGACAATTGTGGCATATTATTTAACAGACATAGAGTTTCACTTTTATGTGATGAATAGAGTTATGGAGATGGATGGTGCTAATGTTTGTACAACCATGTGAATGTATATGAATACCACTGAACTATAAACTTAAAAATGGTTAAATGGTAAACTTTTTGTTATGTGTACTTTATCACAAAAAAAAGAAAAAAGAAGTTTAAGAAATAATTCAGAGCTAGGTGAAAAATAAATCTGAATACTGATTTGCTCATTTCTTACCGAATGTCAGGAAAGCTGTATCTCTAAATACACAATTGTTTAAGTGAAGTCAAAATGAAAAGCCAAAGTTGTTTGGATAAATTAGTTTGGTTTTCTTATTCAGTTAACTGGTATAAAAATGAAAAGTCTTTTCAAATCCTAACTGAAAATTAGTCTATTAGAAAACAGTATTCTTTTTATCTACAAGAGAACCTTGTCTCTTTCTCTCACTCTCTCACACACATATAATTCTATGCAATCTATTTTTAAAGGAACATAATTTTAAGAAAACTAAAATCTACCTTACCCTATACACAGAAGTAAAGGAAATCATAAGTATAAGGAACTGGGAGAAAATAAAAATACATGTTTTTCAACTCAGGCTGAGAATGTGTATACACATACACACAAAACCAAACAAACTAAAATATTCTCTACCCTCCCCCAAGAAACATACTCATAAAGAAAAAGACACAAAAAGCCACGAAAGAAACAAATTTTATAACGAATAAAAAATTATTAGCCACTGTTAGCAGCTCTTATAAATCATTAAAAAAAAACCATAGCAAACATAATAATGGTATATTCACAAAAAGCATACAAACAGATCAGTAAACTTGTAGGAAAAACATGCTCAACTTCCTAGTAAGTAAAAATTACAGTGTTAGCATTCAGAGAAATGGGTATAAATCATCACATTCTTGGTAGGGGTCTTTTTCTGGTGGGCAGATTGCAATGTTTCAAATGTCCTGAAAATGTTTCTACTCCTTGATCCAATAATTCCACTTCTAGAAACTAATCTTAGATATAGCATCAGTAAGGAACAAAAATATTTGTTGTATATAGACAAACATGTACATGGTAAAATACATAAAAAATCCCTTTAACTGTGAAGTTGAGTGCTGAAAGTTATTACACAACCTCCAGCATCACTTTATAAATAACATCCTTCTGTGAAATGGCAATTACCTGGAAAACAATCAGGCTCATATCAATATTAGCCAGTTCATTTAGCATGATATAAGAAAGATTTTTGCATGTTAACCTCGAATTATTTTCAAAACCAATGAAAAGAATTCTCTAACTTTATCCGGAGTAAGGCTGAAGTTACAAACATACAAAATTTAACACAGTTTAAATACTCAATGGGGCAGAAGCAAAATCTAAGTATGCTTATGCTTTAATAGTCAATACGATTATAAGGAAAAAAACTTGATTATCATCTTTTTTTTTTCTTTCCTTCTCCGCAGGCTCCCCCCATAGTCATCTTTTCAAACTTTATAGGTACTCCACAACTTAATATGTACTTTGGAGAGAGTACATGCAGAAAGATACTATAGTAAAGTCTGGAATGAAGAGAAATTGGAAACAAGCTTCCTATCAATACACCAAAAAAAAAAAAAAGTTAAATAAATTATGGTACATTCTACAAAAGTTATATAGACATTAAAATGGGTAAAAATCTACTTCTAATAGGAAAAGCTGAAAATACAGATTGCTGAATGAGGAAAGCATGTTTTGAAGCTAACAGTTTGAACATTTTATTTTTTAGATTTTATTTGAGAGGGAGGGAGCATGAGCAGGGGGGGAAGGGGCAGAGGGAGAGGGAGAAGGAGACTACCCACCAAGCAGGGAGCCAACAGGGGACATGGAGCTAGATCCCAGGACCATGAGATCATGACCTGAGTCAAAGGCTGCTGCTTACCCGAGCCACCCAGGTGCCCCAGTTTGAACATTTTAAAGCAAAGCAATAGTACACTTATGTATATGTATAATATGTAAATGCATATGCAATACATGTGTAAAAATATATATGTATCTTCATGTATATATATGTCTGTGTGTTTATCTCTCTCCATAGCCATGAATGTACGTAAGTAATTTGAGGGAATCTAAAAGGATTTAAAACAAACAAAAAAAAATGGTTCAGACATTGGGGCGGGTAGGTGCTATGGTGAGCGCCGTGAATTGTGTAAGACTGATGAATCACAGACCTGTACCTTTGAAACAAATAATATATTATATGTTTAAAAAAAAAGAGAAGATAGTAGGAAGGGAAAAATGAAGGGGTGGAAATCAGAGGGGGAGACAAAACATGAGAGACTATGGACTCTGAGAAACAAACGGAGGGTTCTAGAGAGGAGGGGGGTGGGGGGATAGGTTAGCCTGGTGATGGGTATTAAAGAGGGCACGTATTGAATGGAGCACTGGGTGTTATACGCAAACAATGAATCATGGAACAA
>NW_027397063.1:63546524-63661467 GCF_003265705.2 Callorhinus ursinus
CTTTTTTTTTTTTTTTTTGATAGGTCTGCAGCCTGACTTGGGTTAAAATTTCTCTCATGGTTTTGGAAGTGTTAAAAGTAATGCCTTCCTGCCTGCCTGCCTTCCATCCATCCATCCACCCATCATCCCTCTAAGATGATGGGAAAGATGTACTGTGGGTTTCTTTGAGTCTGGTGAGTTTCAGTACCTACCCCTTAACTTACAGAAATCCCATTCTACTATTTATTGAAAAAGCAGCCTATTTCTACTCAAGTGTCTTTCCCATGAGTCTTGGCCTCCTGGTGCTGAGCCTGGGGCCTGGGTTCAGAGCCAGTCTGGGATCCCCAGGGAGACTGTGGAGGTGCTGAGTGTGTTATCAGCTCTTGGAAATGGAAACCATCTGCACTTTGCCTCTGTCCTCTCATCGAAATGCTGGACAAGTGTTCATCCTGCTGAATGTTTGTTTGATGCAGAGATGGAGAGGCAGACCTGGCTGGCTTTAGTCAGGTCCCATTCTCTCGGTCAGCCTTGGTTTCCTCCTTTATAAAGTGGGAAGGATGGATTGAAATGTCTTTCCTAACTTTAACAGATAGTTACAGATTTCTGTTAAAGTAACTGCAGAATCTCAGGGGTAGGAGAGACATCTGGGGCCATCTTTTCTCATGCCTGAATTTCCCCATAGCATCTCTGACTTACCAGATCTCTGCTTGATTACTTCCTGCAGTGGGGAACTTGCTACTTCCAAAGTAGTCCATTATTTTATTTTTGGACAAGTTCATTGGAACGTTTTTCTGTATATCAAACTTAAACAATCTGCTTCCCCGTGGTTCCTACTCATTTTCCCCACATTTGTACTCTGGGACCACACGAAACATGTGTATGTAACTCTTCCCCACAAAGGTCCATCAGATACTCAGATTTGCAGAGGCTCTCATTTCCCTTGAGTCCTCGTTTTTGTGGGCTAATAGCCCTTCCCTCATACACACCCTGTCTCCTTCCCCCAAGGACGGGCATTCACTTCTGAACATCAGCAAGTAGGAACTGTGGGTGGACGGCCTTCCCTCTTCCAGGCAGGCACCAAGAGGCAGGAAGAAGTCCTCTCTGGAACAAGGCTGGGCAGACACACATTTCTTACCTGGGAAGCCAGGGTCCCCGTTCATAGCTTTCCCTGTGTCCCACCCAGCCTCCCGAGGGCTTTGTCCACTGCAGGGACACACTGTGCAGACTCAGTGGGGCCCGGTCTTTGGCCTTGCTCTGTGCACCCGGCTCAGAAGTATAACGTAATGATCAGTGAGGGTCATGCTCTTGTTCAGGGTACCGGGATCAGCACAGTTCTCAGGGTTGTCTGGGGCTATGAGAAGAGGAAAGGGACAGAAGAGGAAAGCTTTGAGACAGCCAGTATCTGGAAGAAATCTGAGTTTGTTGGGAGCCTCCTGGCAGATCCTTGAAAGCAGCGACTGGCCAGGTTGTGGCCACACAGACCACTTGCCCCGGCCTTCCCTCCTCGCTTGTCTTCTCCCCATCTCCATTTGAAGGAAAAATAGGATGTTTTCTGTGGCTGTGTCACTGCTCCTGGCTGATGGGCTGGCTTGGCCGTCCCAGACCACAGAACTAGCATAAGATGGGTGTTAGCAGCTCCCCGCAGGGATGCAGAAGTTCTATCGGTCTTTTCCAAACCGTGGTGCACCAAAGAGCTGCCTTTTCTTCTTCCCGCCAATCTGGAGGGGGGCCTGTACCTTCTGGGTTTCGCACCAAGTGTGGGCAGTGCATTTTCACATCTGTTAGCTCTAGGGGCCTGTGCTGCCCAGAGCTTCCTGACAGTTGGAATTCATGGCCATGGGGCATTTATCACAGCCTTGGGTGGATTTCTCTATGGCTGCTTGGAGAACGCACCAGCTCACCTAAAAATTAAATTTTGTATTAGAATAAAAATGAACCGAAACCCTAGATGTCTCTGGTGTATGCCTGGCTTGATTGCCAGGGGTTTTGAACACTGGAGCTTTCTGTGCATGGAGTTCTGGAGTAGAGCTGTTTTCTGTAATGGCTCTCAGGGCCCGGCCCCACCCCGAGCTGGGTCTGCTAGGAGGTTCTGGGGAGCAGGGGTCCTAGCACTGGCCAAGAGGAAGGGCCCAGCCTCTCGGCTGGGGGAAGCTGGGTCACTTCCTTCCTGTCTCTCAGAATGGGGCCGAGGGTGATGCAGTGCTCGTGGGCAGTTCGCACTCCCAGGCTGGGGTCCGCGGCATTACCTTGAGCTGGCTGCCTGATCTTATGGGGTCCTGGCATGATCTGTAAACAGATGCTTCCTCGTGGGGGTGGGGTTTGTGAGGACTGAGTAAGTCAGAATTTGTCAAGTGCCTGGGACAGCGGATGGCAAGGATGCCATGTGTGACTGTCCAAAAAATACATGACAAGGTTGTGCCAAAATATACCATGTCTCCTGGTCACCTTTCCACCAAGAATATGCATCTGAGAGCCCTTTATTTATTTTTTTTTAAAGATTTTATTTATTTGACAGAGAGGGACACAGCGAGAGAGGGAACACAAGCAGGGGGAGGTGGGAGAGGGAGAAGCAGGCTCCCCACTGAGCAGGGAGCCCGATGCGGGGCTTGATCCCAGGACCCTGGGATCATGACCTGAGCCGAAGGCAGATGCTTAACGACTGAGCCACCCAGGCACCCCTCTGAGAGCCCGTTAAATACCACATCGTCTGCCCGTGGTTGCTTTTCCTGGCCGAGGTGATTCAGATATGGAACATTATCACATGAGGCTGAAAATCGAATTTGCTTGATGCAGGCACATTCTTTCCGAGTCCGGTACATGCTGCGGCTCCTGGGACGATTTCTGCAGAAGGCCTTTAGTCACACACGTGCCTACATTTCCTGCCTAACTCGTGAACACCTGTTGGATGCACCAACGTTTTTTTCTTCTTCCTCCTTCGGGAGAAAGGTCCTACCCTTCTTTTCCTTCCACAGAGCTGACAAAGCTGTCCACCTGCAGATGTAGCTGCCGGGACTCTAGTGTCATTCAGGAAACATTAATTTTCCACTCTTCCTCAGAGCTTCACAGCCCGGCAGCCACCTGTCTGTTCGGCAGGACCTTTAGCTGCCTCTTCCTTCGCATTTCATGCTCCTTGATCCAGCTCGTCGTCTTTCCATCAGGCTCCCAGACTGCGCTGGTCTACACAGCGGCCTACCACCTCCACTCCAAGCATGTCTCTTCGGGTACAGTGCTGTCAGATTCTGTTTCTCTAGAACTCAAGCGGAAGATTTGGTCTATAGAAAGTGGCTTCTTCTTGTCCTTATTTAACTAGAAAATCCCGTTCATCAGAATAAACAGCTTGATAGAGAATTATCCATGGAATTCAGCAAACTGAATTATAGACTTCCTGCAGTTTCTTCAGTGCTAAAGTGCGAATCATACTGTGTGTCTCACAGAGGTGTTTTAAGATCTGAGGAAACCTCAAAGGGCTTCGTACGTACAGAAACGTACATTTCTGGAAGATGATTTTTATTATCAGACTTGAAGCGTGCAACTCCTGGATGGCGGGAGCCAGCTGCGAATCTCCAAGTCAGCAAGCCCCGGCGAAGTGCGGCGTCACTCCTTGGCTCTGCCATTCTGACGTGGTGCCTCGGGAAGGCTGGGGGTTTCATTGTTCTGGCTCCAGGAAGCGAGTTCTGTTCTATGCCCCTTTACAGGTGAGAAAACAGAGACACAGAAAGGCAAAAACTCATGCATGGTGTGTCCCCACCTGTAATTGTGGACCCTGAGTTCAAATCTAGGCACTGCTCCTGATCACTGCGCTGCCCTGTCCCCTGCCCTTATTACCAAATTTGCCCCACGTCACAAAACTAGAAAATGGAGGAGCTAGGCCTCAAGCATCATCCAGCATTCTCTTTACTGTACTGCAGGGCTGCATCCTTTGCGGTGAAAACAGCTTGCATATGTCTCAGGGCCATTGGTCAACACTTACCAAAGAGTTTTGCCGTCTATCTCCGGCTCTGCCACCCCGGCCCTACCCACCCTGTGCTCAGAGAACAGTCTTCTCGGAAAGAGGTTCTCATTTCTCAGTTTGACCTGTTGCTGCACTGTTGGCTTGTGGCCAAAGTGGAGGAAAGAGAGTGGGGAAAAGTGTCTTCTTGCAAACGGAGTAGAGCTTTCTTGAAGATGCATTTTCTTGCTGCAGCACATTTGAAGCCCTTCTTTGTGATTGCTGATTTGTGCATTTTGCTGGAGTTGCAAAAATAGCCATGCTGTCGTTAGCCAAGTGCTGTATGTCTGAGTTTGCTCTGGGACATCTGGCCACGAAGCCAAAGCCTGCCCTTGCCTGCAAGGTGCTGGTGAAATGCGGGACTGGGACTGAGAAATGGACCTGCTCACAGACAGCAAGTCAGAGCCCATGCCCTGCAGGCGGGGGCCCATGTGTCCATTTCATGGGCAAAGCCTGTGTTTGGAAATGGGGGGTTGGGGAAGGAGGGGTGAAAGAGACCTTCTCCAGCTGGTCTGGATTCTGATTCTAGGGTGATTGAGCGATGTGAAGGCTGTATCTTTGGTAATTAGGTTGCTCGTGACATCGAGAGGCTGCTTCTCCCTGCTGTGGAGAAGGATGGGCTGATGGAACAGGTCCGCATACGGGAGAATGTGTCCATTTCTGAGGGTCGGCTGCAGGGGAGGGGGCCGGGTGGCATACCTGAAGGGCGGCACCCAGATGTTGCTACTTACAGAACTTGTAGGCCTGGCTGTGCTCTTGTATTTGCAGGTCTCAAGCTGTGCAGACCCCCTTGGGGATCCCGCAGCCCTGGGGCCCCGCCCGCCTTCCTTCCTTGTAGCTTGGGGGACAAAGCTACACTTAGTGTGGTGTGAAGGCCCCCTTTGATCTAGCTTCAACCTGATCTTTTAGACCCATTTCCCTCCACTCCCCCCTCTCCCCACACCCTGAAACTGTATGTACAATGAGCTGTCACGGGCAGTGGTGCTTTTGTTCAGATTCTCAGAGGCGCTGGCCTTGAGTTTGGTGCCCCAGATGGCCTTTTGCCTCCATTTCCCTCTTCCTGGCTCCAGAGCTTTGTGCATGCTGATTCCTTAGCTTGGCATGCCCTTCCCCAACTCCTGCTGTTGAAATCCTCCTTGTTTTCTAAGCTGAGCTCAAGCATAGTTACTTCCATGAGCCCTCCCATGGAAGGAACCACATTCCACCCCTAAGCTGGAGTCACAGCTCCCTTTCCCTTTGTTCATGAAGCTCTTTGCTTATGCTCTGTTAAAGCATTTATTTACTCTTGCTCTGGTGTCTCCACAGCTTGATTGCCAAGTACTTGAAGGCAGGCAAGGTCCATTGTCACTCATCTGTATACCTTTCACTCCCAGCCCCTGTCTACCTAGCAGTTGCTTGAAGACAACAGGCTGCACACTCCCTGTATGTTGAATAGAATCATTGTCACTTAAGAGTCAGCTCCGGAGTCCTCTCTAAAGGTGCTAGTGGGTGAGTCCTACTTGTGGTGGGAATGTTGGAGCTGTACCCAGCAGTCCTCAGAGAGGGGCCCAGAGATCTATCCAGAGTTCCTAGGAGTTGAGTGCATCATACTGAATATTTGCTGAGGCTGGCAAGGAGGCAGGAGAGATATACAAATGGCCAAAAAGCACATGAAAAGATGCTCAACCTCCTTAATCATCAGGGAAATGCGGTATGATACCACTACCACATCCACTGGGGTTATCACGGTGGTGGCGAGCACGTGGAGAAGTTGGAGCCCTCACACACTGCTGGGGCGAACACAAAATGGTGCGATCCCTTTGGAAAACAGTCTGGCTGTTCCTCAAAAAGTTAAACACAGAGTTACCATATAGCGCAACCATTCTATGTGTAGGTAGACACCCAGAAGACCTGCAGATATATGCCCATCCAAAAACCTGTACACGAATGTTCATAGCAGTATTCGTTGTAGCGGCCCAAAGCTGGAAACAACCCACATGTCTATCAACTGACGTCTATCAACCGACGAAGGGATAGTCAAAATGTGGTATATTCATATATCGGAATATTTTTTGGCCATAAAAAGGAGCAAAGTCCTGACACACGCTACAACATGGAGGAAGCTGAAAACATTATTCTAAGTGAAAGAAGCCAGTCACAAAAGACCACATAGTCTATGCTTCCATTTATATGAAATGTCCAGAATAGGCCCAAATGGTTGCTTTGGAATGGTTTGGAAGGTTTGTAGGGGCTGATGGCTGAAGGGCACAGGGTTTCTTTTTGAGATGATGAAAACGTTCTAAAATTGATGGTGGTGATAGCTGCATAACTCTGTGAATATACTAAAAACCACTGAATAGGTGAACTGTATGATGAATTATATGTCGATAAAGCTGTAACAAAAAAATAAGGCATGAGAAGTTCTATTGCTGCAATGTAAGCAGAGACTTCAGTGTATGTGCTAAAGCCTGTTTTTCATGGAAGGAGACATCTTTTAAGGCTACCGGCAGACAGGGCTAGCATACCACCTTGCCCCCACACAGTATTTTCTCCCGAATGGAAGAAGCGTTAGTACTGACAGATCTGTATAAAGTCATTTTTTTTAAGGATGAAGAATTTTATTTCATTTTTATGATTTAGCTGCCCTTTTACTTTCCAAGAGAATTAAAATGAGTCAGCTTGCATTTGGATTTCTTTGGCCACTGGGACATGACAGCTCTACTCATCTTTTAGTGTTGGTAGTTGCTTTCATTCAGTCAGTCAGTAAGTCATTCATTCTTTCACAGCAAACATACGTTGCGTACCAGTGTTTTAGATTCTGCAGAGACAGAATTAAAAGTCTCCACTGTCAAGCAGCTTATGGTGCAGTGGGGAAGACATTCAAGTGAGCAAGTAATGGACCTGTATTATGATGGCGGGTGGGGGGGGATGCTTGGCTAACACATAGAGAGGCCCTGACCTCAACTAGGGGTAATCAGGGAAGGCTTCAGGAAGAGGTCACTTATCTGAAGACAAGTAGGGGTTGGTTGACCGACCAGGAGGAAAGGACATTTTAGGTAACAAGAGCTGCACGGGCAGCATCCAAGGTGCTTTGAGGGCACTGTGAGAGTTCAGTCCAGGGTGCCAAGGTGGGCAGGATAAGAATCAGACATGGAACACCTCATAAACCACACAGAGCATCTGGATTTTATCTGGTAGTGGGTGGGGAGGCCTGGTTTCACTTTCCCTTTCAGAAGGTCAAGTTGGCTGAATGATGGAGATCAGGTTGCAGAGGAGTGAAGACATGAATGCCTGGGGTGGGGATAAGATTTAAGGGCCGGGGTGGGGGGCGGGGGGAGTGGTAGGAAGGTGAGGGTGCTACAGGTCAGAGATGCCACGTGGGCTTCGGGCTGGGACATCCTGGTGGGTGGTGATGCCTATTTGTGAGCTAGGAGGTGCTGGTTGGCCTTTTGCCTCCTGAGGGGAGCCACCCTGAGCAATGAGTCCTGGACCACATGCTAGAAAGTGACAGGTGTTCCTGGATCCGCCACCAGCCGGCGGGGTAGCCAAACACATTCTGGCTTCACTGGTCCTGTCCCAGCTTCCAGGTTCTTGCAGGCCCTGGGCTCCTGCATCTCAGCTCCAGGTTCACTGGCTGTCTGTATGCGGGGGTGGGTTTACTGATCTTCAAGCTCCCTTCCAGCTCTGATACTCTCTCGTTCTTCATGGTGGGAGATGACACGTTTGCACGATCCCCCACTTTTGATGATTTACATAATCACTTCAGAGATGCTTCAGAATTCATTTCTGATTATCTCTTCACTGTTAGAGAATTCCAGGAGCTTGGATGTGGGTTTTGCGGTCATGCCTGCCTTTCCAAGACCTCTCTTTCAAGCACTAATCTCTGAACATTTGGATTTACTGGGGAGTTGTGTCGGAGAAGGCTTTTCCTAAAGCAAAGGCTCTTCTAGAAGGTGATGCCCATCCGGGGTACTTCACATTTTCCCCACATTTACATCTGAGGCCCTCTTCATTTAATTTCTTAGCCTAGTTCCGAAAATCCACACGGAGAACTTTCTGTGACGTGGACCCTGGTCTTGGTTGCTGACCTCAGTTGTAGAACAGTACCTATGAAGCTGAAAGGATTCTCCCTGCTTCTCGATGAGGATTTTTGGCTCCTCTGCTTTATGGCATCATAATTGTATCACAGCCAAACAGGAAAATCAAATCACCTGCCACCAGATTTACAGTGTTTTTCCACTGGGTGACCAGAGCAGAGTGAGGGCTTCTGAGAGGCCGAGCCCTCCCTGCGGCAGGGGCAGCCATGGCGTTGTTGGACTTTTTTTCTCCAGGGAGGGCAGTGTGGGCATCAGATCGAGTGAAGGCGGAGGGACGCTGTAGGGTGGCCGCTTTCCCTGTCTCACCTCTTTCTCAAGAATGGCATTCTGTCCCTGCATGCTTTCTTCCCTGGAGGTCGCTCTGTCCCTTGGGGTCTTTGCCAAGACTGTCACAGAACTGAGGAATGTCGGAGTTGGAAGGTCTAGTCCAAATCCACCAGCTCCTTCCTAGAGACTGGGGATTGTGTCTTCATCACCTTTATGCCTCCAGCACTCGACACAACGCTTGGCACACAGTCTCCGTGAATGTTCACTGAGGGAGTGAATGAAGAGGGGAACGGCTGATCTCATTTCCCATTGAGGAGATGACTTCTGACCTGCTCTCTTAGTGCCCACTGGACCACATGTTCTTCGAGGCACAGGTGTGGTCTGCGGCCACGGCTAGCCCGGTGCCGAGGAGGGAGTGGGTGGGTGAACACACACCTGATCCCTTTGCTGTGTTGCTGGTGGGGCTTCCGTGGGCCCGGCTCCGGGAGCCTTTCATGCGGGCCTTACCCTGCCTCAGGCTGCACAAGGGTGAGTAGGTTTCTTGACCTCACTTGCCAAGAACCAGGAGTAAAACACAACTCATTTGAAAAACAGCATCAGCTTGCTGAGGGAAGGTCTGTGATAAAACGAAATTTAAAAATAACCTTATGGAGTGTGTGTGTGTGTGTGTGTGTGTGTGTGTGTGTGTGTGTGTGTGATGTGGCTGTTGGTCACCATCGGTATGTTTCATTTGCTGACTAGAGAGCAGTAATTCCAAGATGTGGTTTTGTGGTACTCCCTGCAGTCTTTCTCGGTGGTCTCGAGGGTGGTCATGAACTTGCTAAAGGTTGCTTGAGTCCGAATTTTAATTCACATACTTTTATTGATTTATTTGTACCTTAGCCCCCATCTACTTGCAAAGATTTTTTTTTTTTTTTTTTTTTTAAGAGAGTGAGCAGAGGAGGAGCGGAGGGAAAGAATTCCAAGCAGACCCCATGCTGAGTGTGGAGCCTGACTCGGGCCCAATCTCATGACCCTGAGATCAGGGCCTGAGCTGAAACCAAGATCAGATGCTTAACCGACTGAGCCATCTAGGCACCTCAACTTGCAAACATTTTTAAGGTGGCATCTAATAAAGGAGAGCTAAGCAACGTTAAAAAAAAAAAGATTTAAAAGATGTAGGAAGAGCAAGTAAAAAGTCACATATTTTAAATGCTTTGAAGATTCATCTCAGCAGTTAGCTTCTTTGAGGCCAAGAAAGAAAATATATATGGCAAAGCAAGTGCATGATATATTTTGTAGCAGAAGCCCATGGTGCCTGAGTCAGGTGAAGTCCTGGTAGAGCTGACTCGCCCCAGGGACCCCCTCACAACCACGGGCATCCTGGTGGCCAGCCCAAAAGTGGGAAAGGATGTGAGCGCCCCATGCAGCCCTCACCGGTGGGGACTGGGAGCTGGGGATGAGTGCCCCATTCGGAGGGCAGTTCCAGGAGGCTTGTGCACACCTGTCTGGGTCCTGGCTGGAGCGAGCTCCCATGCCGACAGCTGCAATCCTGAGGATACACCATCACGTTGGCTTCTCCTTCTTTTCTGTCTCTTTTTCCCTCCTCCTGCTTTTTAGGATCACCTCACAAACTGTCTGCACCCAAGCTCTTGTCTCAGGCTCTGCTCCAAACCACCCCCCTCCATCCCACACCCCACAGACTTTGGTCAGGATACAGGCAGACACCAAACCACAGAGAACCGTGCTTCTGACACTGCCACTGTCTCAGGGTGGGCCGGGACCATGGACGTGCCCCTGGTTTAGGAGCACTTTGTTTTAGAAAAGGCCCTTCTCCTTTGTGTCCAGCCTAGGGTGCAAATTGGCCAAGAAAGTGTACTTGGTTCTTGAAAACCAGTGTCACGGTGTCCCTTGTCCCCCTGGCCCCTTTAAACCGATTTTCCCCAGGCTCTCCTATTCAGGGGTGCTCAGTGTCATCATCAAGGGCACACTTGGTCTCGCCTAAGGGGCCCCAGTGATTCCCCCGTATTCCCACTTCCATTTGCAGGCATCCTTCCAAGCAGAAGCCAGCAACTCTCCTATTTTCGCCGTCACTTCTGAGAAGACACTCTTAGGGCAGGGACTGAAGGAAAACACTCATGGTCTAGGCTCTCTGCCTGTCTTGCCCACATCTGCCCTCTGTTTTCTGGTTTTCCCAGTTAGGGATGCTGTGGTCTGACCTATGTGTGTGGACAGAAGCTGCTGGGACTCCTGGAGTTTTCCTCACGTGGGGGCTCGGCCCCCGCACCAGATGGGCACCATCGGGGACTTTTGGTGTGACCGCTCCCGGCCACAGATTCTGATGTCGACTCGTCAGCTTATTTCATGCAAGATTTCGGTTGCAGAGCAATGTGGTTTCTTCACTTGGTTGGAATGATTTGCATTTGGAAGCCTGGGGGCCATCTGGCACTACCCAGAGATTGAATGCACTGGGATCCTGCCTGGGGATCATGCCCACCCCAAGGGGTTTGAGTCAGGTGGCTGAGAGGATGGCAGTTCCAGCCCTCTGCTGCTCACCCTGGGCTCTGCCCCTCGCCCCCTGCTCCACCCCAGCTGGAGTGCTCCGGCCCACCCCCCTTCTGTGGACACTCTTGCTGAAGACCCTCCTGTTCCATGGGCTGCTTCCTGACTCACTTCTGAGCCCCGGGGAAGGAGATGGGAGTGAAGGGAGCCCAGGCCCCTTCGCTTCATCCCTCACCTTTTTGGGACTGTTCTAGTCAGAGTTTTGGAGGAAAGGAAGCCAAAAGCATCATTTTTCAGGCCCCCGATATAGTACCACTGCAACTTTCTATCAGAATCAAGCTCCTTGTCTTATTCTCAGGGAAGGGTTTGTCTGTGTATCTCTGATATCACCATGTTCCTTGTTATGTGGTTACTTCTACACCCATCTTTTGTCTCATTCTAGGCTCTTAGCTTCTCGCGGGCAGGGACCAGGTCTTTCTTTCTTTTTTTTTTTCTCTCGTGAGTAACTCCTTAGTTAATATGGAATAAGTGACTGGATCCCGGGTGGCCTAAAAGAAGCTGGGACACCATTTGTCCCTACTGCATTTACTCTCTGCTGCATACGCCAGATAACCCAGGGCAGCCTTGCTCACTCAACATCATGGATAGGAAATGCAGATGTGGCTTTCTTCCAGAAAAAGTGGTTCCAGTGCTGGCTTGGACTCCAGGCTTTCTGGAGCCAACCCTTCCATACTTCAGTCGGCTCTAGTGGGAGCCGTGGCCCCTGGAGCCTGGCTGACCACATCCCCAAGCACCAGGGGCAGCCCCACAGTGCTGACGAATGGTTTGTGTCTCTTTCTCCATGGGGCTCTTGAATCTGGAAACAAGAGGGCTCATTTTGAAGGTGTCTTGGATTCTTAGAAGTAGATATTAAGGCATGTGCTCTTTAGTCTATCAGTCAGCAAATAGTTGCCAAGAGCTGTCTGTTTGCCAGGCCCTGTGCCAGGGGCTGAGGAGGCATTCATGAACAAAACAGATGTGGTCCCCACTCCATGGAGTTCACAGTATAGCAGGGGAGACATAGAAACATTAAGCAAGGGCGCCTGGGTGGCTCTGTTGGTTAAGCATCTGCCTTCAGCTCAGGTCATGATCCCAGCATCCTGGGATTTAGCCCCATGTAGGCTCCCTGCTCAGCGGGAAGCCTGCTTCTCCCTTTCCCTCTGCCTTCCCCTCCCCCTGCTTGTGCTCTCTCTCTCTCTCTCTCTCTCTCTCTCTCTGTCAAATAAATAAATAAAATCTTAAAAAAAAAAGAAAAGAAACATTAAGCAAATTATTATCAGGAAAAAAGTATTATTCTGTGCTAAACAAGAAGGTCTCGGGGCTCTCTTCTGCTGGTATTGCAAACCATTTCTCTCCAGGTGGGTCCTAGGTTCTGGATGCATACTCATTGCTTTCCCAGAAGCATTTCAGTCCCCAGCTATCTTGTCAGTTCCTGGAGAAAGCCCTGGAGTTAGTCCTAAAGCACCTGGAACATTACCATGTAGCATGAGGGACTCTGCCTGGGCTTTGGCTCACTGTGGGACCGCTCTGGCCCTCTGTCTCTTCATCTGTAAAACAAGGGCTGTGGTCTAGGGCCACACTTCTTTTTTTTTTTTTTATTTAAATTCAATTAATTGACGTATAATGCATTATTGGTTTCAGAGGTAGAGGTCAGTGATTTATCAGTCTTATATACTACCCAGTGCTCAGTACCTCACATGCCCTCCTTAATGTCCATCCCCCACTTCTTAAGGTGAGTTCCATAGAATACCAATCCCAGGACATGTACTGGAGAAAAAGATTTCATGATGGAATAGGTTTGGGAAAGGGAATATTTTATATAAATACGTAAATTTTACTTTCCTCTTCTAGATTCCCAGAGCCCATTAAAGACCCTCAGAAGTCCTCAAGTACACAATCTGGCCTAGCTTTGTTGAACCTAGATCCCTTTTCTCACATGGCACCTATTTTCCCGAGATTCAGAGACCCCTGAAGTCCCCTTCTGCTCTGGCCCTGTGTACTGGGGCTGTGGTGATGCTCTGGGCTGGGGGACTGAAGCCAGTGTGGGGCAATGGCCCTGGACCCTGCAGCATTCAGCTCTCCTTCCTCCTTTGTGATTATCATGCCAGCGTCCAGGGAGATGGCTGACTGAATTTCCTGCCATGGGTTCCGGAGACATTTTAAGACACCCACTGGTGGTGCCACTGCCTCAGAATCCACAATCATTCTTAATTGGCCTCAGAACTATCAGCTCGCAAAACCATCTGTCATGGGAAACTTGAGCCGTATTCAGAGTCCTATTAATAATTCAGTCAACGAGCTTCTTCAGACCCCGGCCTTCCAGCTCTTGGGGCTCACTTGTCTTCTGCCTCCAGAGATGTTCCAGGGAAAGTTCTTGGATATGTTACAGATGTTAATGACTCAGGCAGTGGTACCTCCAGTGCTTTCCTAGAATCCCCAAAGCTTCATCAGTTGGAAGAGGGAAGATTGATACAGGTTAATTCCGCTCTAATTCTATCAGCTCGGAGGTGGTGGGCTTGCCAACAGTGAGGCTGGGGAGTGGCTGCCAACACCTTGGGCCGGGGTGAACGAGCACGTCTCTTTTGTGTGCGGTGGGTGGGCCCCCTCCACTCTTTCCTCTCCAAGGTCGCTCTGTAGCGTCCCCAGCCATTCAGAAAAAAATATAGGATTTTTTTTTTTCCTGCAAGTTAGAGGTGCCTAAAAATATTGGTTGAATTAGTTCTAGCTGATTAGATCTGATTCTCATTCCCATTTAGTAGAATTATAGAATGTCACAGCTGCCTGGGAACATAGAAATCATCTCATCCAACTCCATCATTTTTCATCGTAGGAAAATGAGACCAGAGAAAAGTGACTCTTTCAAGGTCACCCAGCTGGTTCGAGGCAGAGCCGGGCCAGTACCCAGGCCTCCTGGCTCACAGCCCCACGTCCTTTCCAGCCCGTCACAGTGCGCTCTAAGCCCAGAGAGCACAGCGTCTTTCTGGGAGGGCTGCAAACCGTCCCAGGCACAGTGATGTTGGGACATCAGATGTTCTTTTCCCTGTGTGGCTCTGTGACGCCAAGGGTAGCACGTCTGTCCTGACAGTGACACCTATGAGGTGTGTTTGTTGTGCACCATCCCTAAGGTAAAAGTAAAAGACTGGGGCCGCCCCCCTGCTGATTTGTGGTGATTAGGGCTGGCTGTCCCCTCTTCAGTCCCCTCTCCCCTTGGACAGATTGGAATCCATTGGAACCAAGCCTGGCTGCTCAGGGGAATGGGGCCTTGGGAACTAGCCCTTCACACCTTGAAGTAGGCTCTGTTGGGTCTGGCTATGGGGTTCCCCGGGCGTAGGGCACTTCGTTGTCTTTGTCCCTGAAAAGTCAGGTGGGGCTGTGCAGCCAAGGAGCCTTCAGGGGCTCTTCAGCCAAGGACCAAATGCCCAGAGCAGCTGCATTCGACGGAATCTCGGGGCAGGGGTGGGGCCGCGAGGGCCCAGAGGAGGGAAAGGAGCAGAGATGGGGCAAGACAGGGGTTCCTGAATATTGCTCCATCTATTCTGGACGCAGAGACCCACGCTTTCTCTGCCTCCTCCTTGCACTAGAGGGAGCCTCTTTTCTCCTAACCTTTCTTTTTTTAATTTCAAGCTGGGGTAGTGCTTGGCCATGTTTCTGCCCCGAGGCTGAGGGAGATGCAGCCAGACAGGGCCCAGGCTGGCCTGAGTGGAGGGTTGTCCACACCCTCAGGTGGAAAAACAGACATGTGTTGGCTTGGGAGCTGGAGACACCCAGGGCGTCTCGGGTGCTGGCTGAGCCGAGGGTGCCTTGGTGGTCGGGTGTTCGGGGCACGGGGGTGCTTCAAGGGAGGAGGCAGCAGTAGGCCAACTTCAGCCTTGGCCGTCCCCTTGCAACACACACAACCCTTCCTATGCGCCACAGCACAGGGGAGTGCTGCCCAGGACCCGGGGCGGGGCATGGGGGGAGGGGGGAGGGTTCTGGGAAGCAAGTCCTGAGACCCTGACTCTGGAAAACGGGCTAGAGAAGGGACATGGCGTGAGGAGCTGTGCCAGCCCAGGGCTTCAGCCCCCTTCTCTACATTCTTCCAGTACTGTGAGCCCCTTGAGAGCTGGCACAGGTCTTACCTTGTCTTCCCCTCTGGGACCCCACACAGTAGGTGCTCAGTAACTGAGCCGTTGAGAATGGACATCCCAAATGAAATTAGAATGATGAAAGCAAGGCCTTGCTCTGGCTTTAGCAATGACTAAATGCTTTTCATGGACCCCAACTCCTCTGGGAGAATGCTGAAGGGATAGAATAGGGATGCTAATGGTACTAATAGCAGCGCACAGATGTGTGGGCTTATCTTGGTACTGCTGATGGTAACGCCTGTTGGGGTGCACCCTGGGCCAGGCACCGTGCTAAGGATTCTATGTGGAATGTTATTTAATGATCACCACGGTCCCATAAAGTCATTATTGGTATCACCCCCATTTTCCAGATGAGAACACTGAGGCACAGATGGGTTGCACGCTCACTCGAGGCCGGCCTCAGAGCCAGGAAGTGGGGGAGCTAGGGTTCCACACATGGTCTCAGGCTCGTTACCAAGCTTGCCCCCACTGCAGCCCTTGCGGGGGCATCTGAGCAACAGTGGTGTTTGGAGGGAAAGCACCCTGGGATGATGGGACAGCTACAGCATCAGAGTGGGAGGGGTGAGGCCCTTCTTGGAACAGATCATCCGCTCCCTGAGGCGTTGGTGCAGGCGTTAGACAGAAGACGGGGGAGAAAGCTAAGCTCTTCATTTTCGGAGAGAAAAGAGAGACCATGTGAGCGTGGACTGGAATCTGATCCTGGAGAAACGCAGCAAGTGCCCCAGTCCTCCCGCAGGAATCCTGCGGACGCAGCGGGGACTTCCCGTCCCGGGGGGGGGGCACAGGGACAGAGCCCCTGACCCTTCTCGCAGCCTTCCCGCCTTCAGCCTTGTTGTTTCAACTGCACAGAGCAGGCTTACCAGCTATTGTTCTTGGAAGCCTTTCTGTGATCTTAGGACCTTTGAGAAAAGAACAAAACAGCTAGAAAAACACAGGGTAGTTAAAAAATGTTTGTGATTTTTTGTGCTGTATGGAACAAAGAGGCATTCAGGAGACTCAGCATTGTTCCGGGGAGCGGGGATGAAACGGCCCTGGCCCCTCTGAGGCCTCCTCTCCTTTGGGAGCATCCAGCTGATTGTTCTGGAATGTGAATGTCGCTGGAGCCCTCTCCCCAGCATCAGGCTCCTCCTCTGTGCCCGGCGTATTTACACTGGTAATAGCCGTTCCTTCTCACTCGGTTTCTAGTCCATTCTTTCCATCCCGGTCCGGAAAAGTGGCTCAGGGATATCAGCCAGTGATAGCGAGTAATTTCATCCTCGTTACTAGCTACGTAACTGTTTCCAGATCCGCCTTCAACTGCCTTCCCTCAGCAGGAATAGTAAAGTCACATTTACGCGGTAATCTGTTGTGTACGTGGTAACATCCCTTATCGGACCTTTATTTCTGTTTCATGATATAGTTGTTATCTCTACGTCCTCAGAGACCAAACTGAGGTTTGAAGCAGGGAGATGACCTGCCCGATGTTGGTCAGCTAACAACTGATGGAGCCTCTGTGAACGTAGCACCCTTAGAACCCTGCTAGGATTCTTCCTTCGAGGCACTACATTTGAAAGCATGCTACCTCAGCTGTGGAAATTCTCAAACATTGTGGACCTGCTGTTGTCTTTTGTCCCTGAAAGCTATTTCCAGGACTGGGGCTCTAACGCTCCAGGCCCAAGTCTCTCTAATTCTGAATTGATTCATTCTGAATTGCACCCTGGGGCCCCAGTGCCCCCCACCCCAGCCCACTGCCCTTCAGTGACCATTGCAAGGGGAGCCAAGGTGTTCATGGGCCTCCTTGAGGACACATGGCTCAGTTGCATCTGTCCCACATCTTTAACCTGTGCAGCCCTCCTTGGGTAAGTCGTGGCCAGGCGAGCATCTGGAACTGGGCAAGCTGAGGCATAGTCCTCTGTGTCAGAACACCGGCAGTGGGCTGCTTTCACGTTCGTGAGAGCGGGGCTTTTGAGGAAACAGGGAAGGGCTTTGGAACTGCCTTCCTCCCCATCCTGCCCATGTCTCCTTCAGGTTTCTTCTGATAGAGATGGTGCAGACTTGTTCCTTTGAAGGGCTTGGACATTTGGGGGCAAAGACCCCAAATATCCTATCAAAATCCTCGTGTTGCTCTGGACAAGTAACAACTTGACCTGCCATCAGGAAATTCCTGAGATGTATGCTCAGCACCAGTCAAAGGAAATGGGGATGTTTAGTTAAGATAAGAGAAGACACATGGCGGAGGGGAGGGGAACATTATCACTGTCCTCCTGTGAGAGAGGAAATACACTTGTTCCTTGGGACTCCAGGCGGTAGGACTTCTCCCAGACAGTAGAAGTTTTAAGGGGCTGAAATTCAGCAGGGTATAAAAAAAAAGGAACTCACAAGTGTAGTTTTCAGAAAATAGAATATGTTGTCCTTAGCGAGTGAATTTTCTCTGGGAAGTTGCATTCCTCTGATGGGCAGGCTGTGACATCAGGTCCGGGGAACGGCATCTCTAGTCCTGAGTGGGGGAATGAAATGACCACCTCCCTTTATATTGTTGGCCTGTGTTTGCACCCTCCCTAGTGTCCTGTAGAGACAGCTGCCCACAAGGACTGAGCCAGTCTGGAACGGGGCCCAGGGGAGACACCCCAAAGGATGAAGGGGATCAGGGACAGATCCCTCCCCACGTGGGACCCAGGCGTTTGGTCTTAGCCTTAGTTTCTCTGGGCAGTGATGATGATGGTAGCACCACAGGCCCATCCGTGATTTCTGTAGAGAAGAGCTGAGCTTGAGTGCAGCTTGGCTGTCACAACTGGTGGCGATTCGAGTAGATCCTCGATAGAGGAGAGAAGGTCTGACATCAGACTTCCAGATTCATACCTTGCAGGCAGAGGGAGACATTTGCTAAAACGTCTGGCAGAGCAGCAGGCTTCCCTTCCAGCAGCCGTGTGAGTGGGAAGTGGGGACTGGAAGAGAGAAGGACTCCCTAGACTGTGACCCTCTCGTCAGTCATCATTCATCAACACAGGGACGGGTGTGTGCATGTGTGCGTGCGTGCGTGTGTTCGGGGGTGTGTGTGCATTTTGTTGTCTTTGTTTCCCTCGCTTCCCTGTCTGAGCCCCACACTAAATAACTCGTTGGAATAGCTTGGAATCCTTCTATACTTTATGCTTGTAAAAATTATACAGTTATACAACACAGAAACATAAATATGTGTACAAGCGTTTTAAAAAAAGTCATGGTTTTCTAAAAAGGGGATATTAGTCACATTTACTGCCTACTGCTTTTCTTGTTCATCAGTACTTCTAGAGAAATCCCTCCAAGTCAACTGGTATGCCTCCTATTCATCCTTTTTATTCCATGGAAGGGATGGTCCATATTTTATTCACCCATTCTTATATTGATGGGCATTCACTTGGTCTCAGTTTTTTTTTACTTATAAATAACTAGCTCCATAAACCTCTGTAAGCCTCCTTGTGAACTACCACTTTTATTTCCTAGGGACAGATTCCCAAGAGTCAGAGTGCTGTGCTGAAGGGCATGGTATTTACATTTTTTGATAGACATTTCCAGATCGTTTTCCCCCAGAAGTACAACATTTCTCATTTCCATGAGTAGTTGGTCAGAGTACCCATTCCCTCACCCCCACAGCAGTAACTCCCTCATTAGTGCTAGTACATCTGATGGGTAGACAGTAGTGGCTCATCGTTGCTCTGACTCCTGTTGAGTCCAAGTATCCTCTCATAAGATTATCTGCCATTTGCATTGCTTTTCCATGAATTGCCTGTTTATATCCTTTGCCTGTTTTTCTTCCAGGCCGCCAGGGGATGGGCCCACCAGGACTCTTGTCTGGGTCAGCCAGCAAGCAAGGGTGTGTTTCCATAACCGACTGCACCTGGTCCTGGGGACCGTTGGTTTTCTGTTCCCTTTCTTTCCCTCTCTTCCCCTTCCCTCCCCTCCCTTGCCCGGGCACCATTTTGAGAGTCCATGGAAATGAGCTATTAAGTCCTGTTCCCACAGGGAGCCCAGGGTAGGGGTGAGGGGAAAGCAGAAAACGAAGCTGTAAGCCGGTGAGAGCTGACAGGCTGGCCTGTGGGTTAGCTGCTACTTCTCCCTTGTTGGCCCCGGGCAAGTGACTTAACCTCTTGCCTGATGTGAAATCTGCATCTGTGAACCGGGGAGCAGACACTTGGCAGAGTGGCACCTTAGGACCGCATCTGTAAGTAGTTCAGATCTCGACCGATGTCTGTGAAGCTGAAAGCCCGGTGACTCATAGCATGGTCTGCAGGACCTTCCACCCCACCCCAGACTTACTAAACCAGAACCTGCATTTTAAGGAGACCCCCAGATGATTCGTTTGCACACTAAAGTATGAGAAGCACTGGCCTTAGGCACTCTGATTTGAACCGGAGGGAAAAATATGTCAGTAGCACTTGCCTAGAAATGGTGCTGCCGTTGTGAAGTTTTCAGGTGCGTCAGTAGACCCAGTCCAGTGTAGATCAGACAGCTCATTGCAGCTAAGGTATTTTTTTTTTTTTAAGATTTTATTTATTTGTGTGTGAGAGAGAGACAGAGACAGAGCACAAGCAGGGGGAGGGGCGGGCAGAGGGAGAAGCAGGCTTCCCGCCCAGCAGGGAGCCCGATGCGGGGCTCGATCCCAGGACCCTGGGATCATGACCTGAGCCGAAGACAGACGCTTAACGACTGAGCCACCCAGGCGCCCCAGTAGCGAGTTCTTGTCTCTCGATCCCGAGGTCTTTTGGTGCAGGTCACCTAACAGAAAACTGCACCTCCTCCCGTGGTGACAGGGACACCTCAGTTTAAGAACGGTCGGTATCCCCAGATCCAGCCGGTTCTCCTGGAGCCTTCCAGTCCCACCAAGCCCACAGCAGCAAGCCACTTCTTCCAGCTCCCCCCAGCTCCCTTCGTGGCTTTACACGGATGCTTCAGCTGTGGTGACTCTCAGCTCCCCGCCACCTCCTGTGCCACAGCTCCTTGTCCCCACAGCTGTCACCTGTTTTCATCCTTTCTCTCCTGAGCCTGGCCACTACCTGACTTCTCCAGTTTTCCACCAGACTGGCCCCATGCGACCCTCTCGCCCTCTGAGGAGGCACTCCTAGTCACCCTGGTCCTGGTACTCACCCGCTGGGATGCACCTTCCACCATCCCACCTCAACCCCTCTGCCACTCAGACATGCCCCCCGGCCCCCTCCCCTCCACCTCAGCTCTACAGTGACACGTGCAGAGCTGCCCTGGGGACTCACCAGTCCCTACCTGACACAGTGAATTGTGTGGTGCTCCTTTAAAGAGCAGTGCTCCTAGGAGCACTTCTACTATGGTCCCTATGGTGTTCGAGCTTGCTCGGTTTGTCAGTTTATCAACGAGGGGCTAGTGCAGAAAACAGAAACCACTCCAGGTCTTTTAAGCAGAAGGGATTGAATGTTGGGACTAGGTGCTTACAGCATTGTTGGAGGGGCCGAAGGGCCAGGTTCTAGGCTGGGCCTTTTGAGTGACTCCTAGATCCTATGGGAGCAGCGGCTGCCAGTCCACAGCTGCTTCTAGAATCTCCAGGAAGCTGAAGGGTGGACACCCTAAGTGGAGGTCCAGGACTTACGGAGCTGGACAAGAAGCTGCTGGCACTGCTCTGCTTGCTGGGACCCAGGGAGCTGCCGCAGGACATCTGGGTGCAGGGTGACTGTGACTTCTGAACCAACAGTGACAGAGGCCGCATTCCCTCTTTCTTTTTTTTTTTTCTTTTTTAAAGACTTTATTTATTTATTTGACAGAGACACAGTGAGAGAGGGAACACAAGCAGGGGGAGTGGGAGAGGGAGAAGCAGGCTTCCCGCGGAGCAGGGAGCCCGATGCGGGGCTCGATCCCAGGACCCTGGGTTCACGACCTGAGCCGAAGGCAGATGCTTAACGACTGAGCCACCCAAGCGCCCCCGCATTCCTCTTTCTACCCCAGGTCCACCTGCCTGGCAAATTGCAGGCTCCACCCTGCCCAAGAGGCCGGCCCTTGGCGTCTCCCTAGACTGGGGCCTGGCGCCTTCTTCAGGGGGCAGCCCCCTCTCTGGAGCAGCTTCTTCTGCCCCCCAGATGTGGCTGCACCGTGCCAGCAAGGAGCCCACCAGTGTTCCTTCGCGTCTCTCTGCATTTCTAAGCGCCTAAGACACTGCTCCCTTCCTGAATGCTCCACAAGCTTTATATTGGTACGTTTACTTAGTTTTACCTGATTCCAGAGTGGCAAGCTTGATAGGATGCAGGGACTATGACTGTGCTAAGTCGTGCTGGCCTCAACATTAGATGGTGTTTGTTTGGGGTCATTAGGACTCCATGGCCAGTCTTGGTCTTCATGGTTAGACATATGTAGGGGAACCTCCAGAAATAATCCCAGCACTATTAACAGCAGGAACTTTTTCTTGCTCATGACACGGTTGTGTAATAAGACTGCCTGTGGGCTTTAGGGGGGAATGTGTTTTCAGGTGTTAGGGAAATGACAGTGATTTGGGTCTCCAGTGGCCCATGGTAGGTCTCTCAGTTTTGGGGGGCGTGGAAGGCTGTTGGGCAGGTTGGTGGGACTGGCTCGTGGCTGCTGACCTGGCCAGGTGTTCGGTGCCTATGAGGCACGCACTGATTTGTAATAGGGGTGATATGGAACTCCAGGCTGGTCACAGGCCCTGGGCCCGCACCTCTTCTGGGTGCCCAGGACAGAGTCCTCTCAGCGTGGCTCAGTACCTTTCAGAGAGGAGGTGCTCAGGACCATTTTCATAGACATGGAGTGCAAGAAGAAGAGATGAAATGTGGGCAGGAGTTCGGACACTTGTGACTCTCAGCATCTCCCAGCTCTCCAGGCTATTGTCCCCGGGCTCTCAGTTTTGGGGCAACAAATGGGGCTGCTGTATTCAGGGCCCCACGTGGAGTAGAGAGAAGGTTGCCGTCCCCTGCAGCTTTCCTGGAGACCAGTCGGAAAGGGGCACAGTTTGTGCAAGATGGTGAATTGTCCCCGTTATGGAGCAGAATGCAGAGATGGTTCTACAGCAGATCATCATCCTGATTACTTAATTGAATCTTGGACTGTATTCTGAATTTTAATCCCTGGGACCTGGCATTCAGGGCCTCTGTGTCTGGCTCTGTCGACTCCAGCTGAACTGGACGCTCATGGTGTCCTGAGGCTGTGCCAAGCTTTCACCTTCTTTGCTGGTGCTGTCTCTGCCACCTGGGGGCTTCTCTGCACCCATCTCCACCTTGAGAAATCCTGTCTTTCATGGCCAGCTCAGTCGTGCCTTCCTTCTAGCATCCCTTGCCCACCAGCTGCAGGAGCTCCCTCTTGCCCTGATTCCCAGAGCACTTTTCTTTCACTTTCTTCTGGCCTTCTCTGCTTTCTGCCCATTGGTCCTGTGGATGCTGCGCAGGTCTCCCTCCCAGCCGAGGTCTGTGTCCCCATGGATTATCTTCCGGGTTAGAAGTGGTCTTGTTGGTTTTAAGAATAACTATAACCATCTTTTTCTCACTTGCGCCGATGTGGTGTGCCGATTTAGTTGATTGATATTAGCACCCACATCATTTGCCTAACAGCAAATGTATTTATGCAGTGACAGTAATGCCAAGTAAACTGTAGAAGAAATGAGTTCCTAAGGCATTTACAGCCCATCTTAATGTACATTTTGCATATATAGCATGCAGGGTCTCTTTGAAGCGAGCTTCCACCACTGGCGCAAGCAAATGATGTCTTATATTTACATATTTTCCCCCCAGGAAGCGTGGAATAGGGACACCTTACCTCTATTTTAAGTCTTTAAGCTGAGTTTATATTTTCAAAAATTCTGCTCTGTTGTAACAGGGGCTCTTTGAGGACAGCATATATTAGAAGGCCGTCTGACAGACTTGCCAGCCTGAAGGCCCCAGAATTCTATTGTATGAACCTGTAGGATTCAAGCATCCCTACCAGTGGTAGTGAGGGGGCCAGAGACGCACAGTGGTATTTAAACTTGGTCATGACGAGCGTGTCCCTTACCTACTGCTTACAGGTGTTCACAGTGACAGATGCCCCTTCATAAGGCTCACGGGGCGCCACCCACACCTGCTCCTGGAGAACTGTCCTACCCGGAAGGAGCACATACAGCCCACCCACAAGGAGCCTGGCCTGCCCTCCTGGCCCCCCCCTCTCTTCCTCCCTTTCCCCCCCCCCTCTCCCTTCCCCTTTCCCCCTCCCCCCCCCCCCCCACCCCTTCTCTCTCTCAGCCACTATTTTGGGTTGAATTATGTTCCCTACAAATTTCATATATTGAAGTCCTAACCACCAGTACCTGAGAATGTGACCTTACTTAGAAATGGGGCCATTACAGATATAATTAGTGAAGTGAGGTCATTGGGGTGCACCCTAATCCAATATGACTGGTGTCCTTATAAAGAGGGGAATTTGGACACACACACACACAGGAAGAACGCCATGCGATGGCAGAGGGCAGGCTTTGCTTCCACAGGCTAAGGGACACCAGAGATGGCCAGCAGAATTCCAGAAGCTAGGCAAGAGACATGCAAGGGATTCTCCTTCATAGCCCCCGGAAGAATCAACCCCACCGGCACCTTGATGTCAGACTCCCAGCCCCCAGGCCTGTGGGACGATGCGTTTCTGTTGTTGAAGCCACCCAGTCTGCGGACTTATGCTCACCCCCACCCACCCACACCCTGTGGCTCAGGAGAGCCTGGCCTGGTTATTGGCAGCTTCTCACAGCGTGCGCCTTGAGGCGGTCAGGTGAACAGGAACTCTGTAGTAGTAATGAAGGGGGCTGCCAGGGTGTTGGCCTCTTGTGTGGAAGCACCATGCACAGGTCTTCCTTTTGAAAACTGTGCTCCTGTTGAAGAATGGAGATCTGTAAAAAATGAAAAGGATCTGTTGTAATGCAGAGAGTATAAATTTTAGGGGCAGATGGACAAGGGTAATTTAAAATCCAGACTCTGCCATTTTTTAGTTACTTCCTTGAGACTTTGCTACCTTACTGATGTATTAGACATAATGATAGTACCTTCAGGGTGGTTGTGAGAACTAAAGAAAATACAGGTAAAGCTGTGAGCGTGATACTTAGCTCCCAAGATGAGAGCTGCCTTAACTATTATTATCAGTAAACCCTGGGAAGTGACTTGAACAGTAGCATGTTGTAGAGGACAGTCCTCCAGTTGGCTTTCTTGGCAGACATATCTGAGTTCCAGCTTCGTGTGTGTGTGTGTGTGTGTGTGTGTGTGTGTGTGAGAGAGAGAGAGAGATTAAATTATATTAAAGCGTAATTTTCTTTATGGTTTGTAAAATTTTTCAGCCTTTTTACTTTGAACAAGAAATTGATTTTTTTAAGGAGAGGTATTTTACTAAGTCTCAATTAAGTAAAGCAAGACAGCAGTTTGAGAACAGCTGAAGGTTCTTGAGAAAGATTCCAATATACTTAGTTCTTAGGATTCCTTTTATATCTTGCTATTTTTGTAAATGTAGTGCTTTGCATTTCTAATTAATGTTTGTATTTCGTTGGTTTTAATATGTAGTTATAGTTAAAGAAAAAAAACAAGAATGGATGGAAAAGCAAAATAATGTGGTTGGCCCTGCCCAGAACTCGGACTTGGGGGAGTGTGCAGGTGGCCCATGTATATCACCTCCTAGGGGGCTGGATCCCTATGTGGGGAGTGGTGTGGGGAGGCCTGCTGAAACCAGATGTGAGCTGGGTAGGGGCGTTTCCACCTCACCTCCAGTGTCCCATGGTTGGGCTGTGTGAGAGGTGAGTGCCGTTACAGCGTGTGACCCATGTAGGATTGTCTCCGGCAGGCAGCTGGCTGTGAAGGCAGGGTCCCTCCCTCCCAGCAGCTGTGGCTGGGAAGCAGTTTCTCTTTGCTCACATTTCCTTTTTCCTGCCTCCGGGGGCCTAGAGGGTTAAACGCTAATAAATCTTGATCGTTTGCCTGAGACGGGAGACTCTGAGAAGGGGTTAATGGTTGGAGAGAATGCTGATTGCTGTGGTTAATTTTGCCCCCTGGCACTTTGTGGACCCCCTTTTCTTTCTTTCTTTTTTTTTTTTAAAGATTTTATTTATTTATTTGACAGAGACACAGCGAGAGAGGGAACACAAGCAGGGGTTGTGGGAGAGGGAGAAGCAGGCTTCCCGCTGAGCAGGGAGCCCGATTGTGGGGCTCGATCCCAGGACCCCGGGATCACGACCTGAGCCGAAGGCAGATGCTTAACGACTGAGCCACCCAGGTGCTCCTGGACCCCCTTTTCTTTTTGAAAGGAGTTTGGAGGCAGCTTTTAGTCCTGTTGAACTGAAGTTGTAAATGCAAGGTCATTCTAGGCAAAACAAAACAAATGCTCTCTCTGCTCAAGGCAAAGGTGGGGGGGTGCCTCTGTGTGTTTGGGATTTATTTTTATTTTCTAATCCTGTTAGCAACAGAAAAAGACTCTAAGGAGCCTCTGATTTTATTAGTGCCGGGAGCAGTTTATCTGTCGTCTGTGGGATCCCTGGCCAGATGTCCAGGGCTCCAAGTGTCTTCTTCCTCTCTCCTTCCCTCCCCTCCCTCTAGGGAATGCTTTGGAGAATTGAGCTGTGGCCTGGGGGGCAGGAGTGCTGATGGTTCATCTCCCCTCTCAGGATGGGGGCTGCCCAGCCTGTCTGTTGTGGGGGTAGTACGTTATAACCTGCAGTGGAGGTGGCAGTGGGAAGACAGTGGTGGAAGAATAGAAAGAGGGCTTGGCACCTGTTGACTCTGTTGGATGGCCACACTCTGAGGTTCTTTGCTGAGAGGACCTTAGACCCTTCCTGTGCTGGCCGACCCTCCTATCCTCCTGCGTGGGTGCAGTTTCACACCTCGCCAGCAGGGGTCTCACCTGGGTCACATCCAGGGCTGCTTGCAGGTGGGAGAGCCTTCTCCGGGCTCCTCCCCCTCGACCGTTTAGAATCACTGAGCTCTGGAACATTCCACCTAATGAGATTTAGGCACCATTTTGAGGATTCGAGAGAGGAAGAGGCTCTTCCCTTAAGAGAGGGTGTGTGTGGAGCCAAGCCGGGGCCAGAACCTTCTTGCGGGTGGGGGTGCAGAGTAAAGGAAGAGCATTTCTCTATCTTTAACATTAGTGAATGATGGAATGAATGTATTTTTGGCTTCTACAAGGAGATTTTATTATTTTTCTCACAGTGATAATATAATTTTATTGATTATCACTTTATTAATGACAGCAAGCTGAACACTTGATATAAGGAGCCCACATCTAATGCAAGCTTCCTTTTCTACAGGAATCAGCACCTATGGCTTCAAATAAATAGTTAAATGCTACACATCAGTGAAATGCTGCCTGAAATTAATCAGACAGTCTCACACTTACTAAATGTAATTACTTCAGGAAAAGGTAAGGCTTTCAGCTTATTAAGAAGTAATGGTATTAGGATAAGAGAAGTGTTTTGATTTCAAATGCTGGTGACAGTTGTGGATGTCACAAAGAAAGGAAAAGCTAAGCCCAGCGAGGCTGCAGTTATCTTGGTTTCCTCACAACTTCTCTGACGGTGGCAGAATGATCTGCAGGGGCTCAGCTGCAGCTTTGCACTCAGGGGCTCTGAGCAGAGGGCACGTGGCACCCGCGGATCCCCCGTGCCCCCAGGTGATGGTCTCCCAGTCCTTGCTCTGAGGCCTGGGTGTGGACATGGAGGCATACTTAGCTGGAGCTTCCAGGGATGGACTGCGGTTTCCGGAGGTGTCTCAGCTGCTCCCACCACAAAGCAGCGCGGTGAGCAAACCCTCCAAATGTGGCCCTCACTGCCTAGGAAAGCAGGGCCTTTACAGCAATTTAAGTGCTTAATATCCTTTGACTACTTTTTATGAAAAATATAAACAAACCACTCTCAAGCCATTAACTTTTTAAAGGTACGTGTTAAAGGGATGGTTTCTTGTGATTATGTCATATTTCTCTTCCCCACCCAACACATTTCTGACACACACACAATGCCTTTTTTTTTTTAAAGAACAGAAATTTAAATAGAAGTCCGCTATATAATTTTGCATATGAGCCTTCCTCCTGTGGACTTCATGTGGCACTTTGCCATTAGGCTTAGATCAAATGAAATAATACGGTATCTAGATATAAGTCTGTGCTTCCCAAGCTTTGGTAAATATCCTAGGGACACTTGTACTTGGGGAGTCCTTGGGGTATTCCAAATCACAAGAATAACCTACTGCATCTTCCTGAAGAGTCATTCACTCAAAGATGTAGCAGTGGCGAAATTGGTGTGTTAAAACACGTATGGCTATATTACAGAGTAGAATATTACAGTTTTATAAATCTTTCAGATAAGACACTTGGCACCAGCTGTGTCCCAAGTCCCTCCACACTGGCCTCTGCCCTTTCCCTGGGGCGGCGGGTGGGGGGGCAGGTTAGAAGCCCTGATTGATATCTTTTTATGGTCTCATTCTTGTAATCTTATTTCATCATTATGAACTAGAGGCATGCGACGAAAGTGAGTATGGTTATACTTGTGAATACAAGGAAAGTAGAAATACAGACTAGCCCGTGGTTCCTAGATGTCAGTGCAGCCAATCATGATCACCCAGGGAGCCTCTCCAAATGCAGGTCTTCTCCCACGGGGATTCTGAGTCAGGGCCTCTAGGGTGGGGCCTCCAAATGTGCATATTAAGCATGTACCCGAAGTGATTCTGGCCTGTAGCTAGATTTGGAGGCCAAAGAACCAAACAGTTCTTATTCTGACTATAGGACTCCGGGAAAGGGGCTGCAAACGGGAGCCCAACAGACAAGGTGGAAGAGTGGTTTCTTTTCCCTGTAGCGTTTTTTGTTGTTGTTGTTGTTGTTGTTTAATGTGTATTCGTTGCCAGCATTTAAAACCAGGATACTGCATAGCTTTTCTTTACAACGCAGAGGTTGGGACAGTGTTAGGCTGCCTTCTCTGCAAGGCCCATGGCCCCCGCTGAGCAGGGGCAGTGACAGCCTGTTCTGGCTCTCAGGGTCTGCGTGACCTGGGCCTCCCCCTGCCAGCTTTGCTCATTCCCATCACTGCCTAGCCACCTGGCCACTTGAGGCTTTGATCCTGCTCGGCAAACACATGGCCGTGCATAATGTTCTTCAGTCATAACTTGAGCAGCTGAGTCACAAATGTCCTTTTGCAGCGAAGGACAGGAGGCTGTTGCTGGCTCCCCTCCCCCTCTCCTGGCCTCAAGGCAACAGCTTGCCTTTGCTCCCACCTGAGAAGTGACTCATTTCTAGAGAGAGGACTCATTTGGTGAGAAGAGGGGACTTCAGAGGAGGAGCTGTTGGGACAGAACCATCCCCTCTGCCTAGTACTTCCCTTGTCTTTTAGTCACTTCCCTGTGCTTCTGTATGTGTTTCCTCTCATGCACCTGTCCTCCTGGAAAACACCCACACGGGCGCACACATGTGGGCACATGCACACGTGGGAGGACCCCTCGCCGCCGTCCTCACAGGACGGGCCCCCAGCATCCCTGCTCTGGCCAGTCCACTTTGCAGGCATGAGCGCCCCTCCTCCTCTCACTCTGGGTCCCCTTCTAAACCCTAGGTCCATTCGTGTTGAATGTGTAAAAGGGAGCCCAGACGTCATTAGATCGTTTTTATAGGAAAATGTGCTCAGAATTCCAAGCAACAGACTTGGAGCGGTGAGCTGCTCAAGCGTCGAACCCCAGCATCCTGTCAGGAGGCCGGTGAGAGCACACGGTTCGGCAGGAACATTAGGTGCTGTCAGCCTCTGTGGCCCCGCTCGGCAAGGAGAAGCATGACCTCCTCCTGTTTTCTTCTGAGATATAACAGGGGCTCTCTTTTATTCCTCAAGGTCAAAGGATGCCGCTGGGATTGGTCACTTGATAGGATTTCCGAAGTCTCAGAGCATCGCCTCTCCCCTCATTTATCGGAGTCTAGGTAAAGGCACTGAGACAGTGAATGTCAACAGCCTTTAAAAGGCAAAGAACATTTCCCCTTTTAAATTTAACTCCTTTCTTGCCTCACCTGGATCGGTTCTTTCTGGGCCCTGAGCAAGTATGACTTCAGCCCACACAGCCTCTAACAATTCCAGAAATGATGAACACAGCTGCTGGGTGGGGCCGCGTGCCTGTGCTCTTCTTTTTCTTGGCGACCAAACCACCCGGTGGCCAGCATCAAGAAACTAGGCCCAGGCTTGTGGCCCCGAATCCCAGGCTCTGTCCTCGAAAATCCCTGTTTCCATGTAGGGTTCCAGCTACATCATCCGTCTACTGTCCACAACACTGATGGTCACCAGTGTTAGCCTGTCTCCCCAACCAGGTACTGGCTGTGAATGGAGCCATGCCTTTTTCGTTCCTTAGAAAGCTAAAACTTCGGCAAAATCAGAAAACATTATTTCTAACCTCACTTTGGAAAAATTATAGAGTCAGAACTGCCAGATGTATTTTCTAACATATCTCAATTTCATACATTTCATCCTAACAAAGGGCCGGGTGTTCTCATTTTCATTCAGAAAATATGTTAATCAGAGATACATATATAACTACCATGTTTTATCCAAATTTCTCTGAAATGTATAGTATACAAAAGGAATATCCCTGGGGCTAATTAATATTTTTTAAAATATTTACTTAAAGCAGATAAAAGTTGCATACATTTCTAGAAAAATAAGTAAGTGGGAAGGGAGTGGTTTTGCAAACTTTTTTTTTTTTTAACCACTTTTACCATGGCATTGCCCTGAGAATGTAAGTACTAACCTGCTGTGGCCCCTGGGTCGTTCAGTCACTTAAGCATCCGACTCTTGATTTCAGCTCAGGCCCTGATCTCAGGGTCATGAGATCTAGCCCCGTGTTGGGCTCCACGCTGGGTGTGGGGGCTATTTAAGATTCCCCCCCCCCCCCCCCCCCCCCCCTCCCCCCGGGGAAAAAAAGAAAGTACTAACCTGCCAGTGAGATTCTGTCCTTTCCTAGTGTCATTTGAGTGGCTTTAGGGAAGTAGTGGAGGTACAGTGTTCCTGTCTGTGCTAGGAATTAATTAAGTAGATTATGTTCAGTCAGGTGGAGCACATACATCCCAGCTCTAAAAGGGTGGCACGGTATTGGCAAGTGTCCTGGCAGGCTCTGAAAACAGTGTGGTACTTAGTGGCGGTAGCCTCATTACCATGTGCTGTGAGGTGTTTTGGACCACCCCGCCAAGGCTGGGTATGGCCGAGGCTGCTTCCAGCAGCCCTCGCAGACACTGGCAGGCACCTAGGGGCTATTTGGCTACATGTGGCACCTAGCTATCATGGAAAAGGCACGTTTTATCTTCTCTGTTTGGTGGTGAGGGTCTCCCTGTCTAGACGTGACTTCAGTTCATGTGCACTGAGTCCCTGCTTGGTACCAGCACTGGACTAGGCAGCAGGGATTCGGATATGGAAAGACGTGGTCCCCCTCCTCTAAGAACTCGCAGCTTAATAGGACCAAGAGGTACACAGGATGATTGCAAACAGCACAACCGCCTCCAAGGCCTGGAGGAGGGAGCTTCACAGAGCATGTGGCCTCTGAGCTGGATTGTAATGAAGGGAAGTCTGGTGGCTGAGGAGGGAGAAGGACACCGCATAGAAGAGCAGTAGCGTGGGGGCCTCAGCAGGTGTCCCGTGCAGACACTCCAGCTACTTTGGTCTGGACGGAGGATGAGGGAAGGGTGCTCGGGAGGAGAGAATGTTGGATGGGGGCAGGGGCCAAATCCTGGCGGGTGGGGGGGGGGGTCCTCATGTGTTGTGCTGAGGAGTTGGAGTTAATTCAGTAGGCAGTGAGGAGCATGGTGTCACCCCAGTTGTCAGGGTAGAAGACTCTGGGCACCTGCCTGTCCTAGCTAAATCAAGCTGTCTTGTTATGTTGGCAGTCAAAATGCTAGGCTGTAACTGACTTCCATCCCATAGAGGTCACACTCTCTGAGACAAGACTCCATGCCAGTGTGTAGGCAGGAGATTCAGAGATGAATAGGAAACCAGCCCTGTCCACCTGTCCTGCAGAGGTCTGCAGGCTGGTGGGAGAGGGAAGCAGACAGACATGGCTGGACCCCTTGTTGCAAGGAGTGATAGCCCGCTGTATGTAGGAAGCAGCAGGAGCAAGGGCAGTGGGGACTTCCAAGTGCAAGATCTCAGAAGGCTTTTTGTAGGAGGTGGAAATGCCATATTCCCCCCAAATTACTTACTGTACTTTATTTAGCCTGTTGTCTTTTTTTTTTTTTTTAAGTATAGATAGGAAGACTTTTTCTCTTCCTTCTTCCATTTCTGTTCAGCAAGAAACAGACCCCCAGGGGCGCCTGGGTGGCTCAGTTGTTAAGCATCTGCCTTCAGCTCAGGTCATGATCCCAGGGTCGTGGGATCGGGCCCCGCATCGGGCTCCCTGCTCCGCGGGAAGCCTGCTTCTCCCTCTCCCACTCCCTCTGCTTGTGTTCCCTCTCTCGCTGTGTCTTTCTCTGTCAAATAAATAAATAAAATCTTAAAAAAAAAAAAAGAAACAGACCCCCAATATTACCAAACTACACCTTAAAAATAATTTTTTCTTAAGAACCCCTATACTGAACAAGATTTCAACTATAGTTACTGCGTTTAATTCTTCAGCGGATGGTTCTACCTTCGATAAATTGCACAGGGAAGGGGACTTAGGAACTAGTTTGTTATAACAGATTTCCTTTCAGCAACTGGACTGTGTCCAGACTGACAGTGCAGGCCCCCAACAGCCTTGCTGGGCTGGATGGGTGGATGCTTCAGTGGTGTATGCAAAAGGTATTTCTCTGTGGTCCTGAGGCCTGGCTGGTGATGGAGGCAGAACACAGCCTGTCCAGGTTCCCCACATGTGAATCCGTGTATACCTGCATCAGGGTCTGCCTTGTACGTGTGAAGCTGAACAGGTTTCTTTCTCAGAGTTTTATTATTTCAGTCTCTTGCGAAGGGAGAAAGAGAGGAGAAAACTGTGCCTCTTAAACGGAAAGCAAGTGTTGCTTGAGAGCCTGACCTCTGTGCCACATGTCTTCGGCTCCCTTGGAACATTCCACGTTAATTATACAGTACGCCGCGGCCACAGTTTTTCCTTTGGCACACTGGATGTGGCCTGGGACCATGCCAGAGGAGTCCCCCAGTCTCTCCCCTAGGTGGTCCCAGGCTCAGCAGGTACCCCTTACAGTAGGTTGAAACACCATAATTTTCTGAGTAACATCAAAGGGGCTTGTTTTTATGTATGGGGGTGCGGGGGAGGCAGGATTCAGACTTGCTTGCTGAAGATGGATTAGCCATTGGTCTAATTTTTTCTCTTGTCTTTGCTTTAGACCCTAGAAGCAACACTGCTATATATCACATATTGGGCTAAGTTCTCTGAGTCCCTAGCCTTTCCCTGGAAACAAGCAAGACCCTCTCTGAAGCTGCTTGAGGGATGAGAGAGGAAGGGTTTTGATAAATGGTCCTTTTCCAGCCAGACTGGTTCATGCAGCTTCTGAAAGCGCCCACCTTTCTCCTGTTGAGCCGCTGGCCTGCAGTGGGCATCAGACCCACTGAGTGGGGAGCACAGGGCTCCAGGCTGACTGCTCTTTGCTTCACTGTGGCCCTCTCATGTGTTAGCAGCCGCCCCTGCTCGTGCACAGACATCCAGATGCCAGGTCACTTGAGGAACTGCCCATCAGCACGGCCCGAACTGCCCCTTTCCCCAGCATCACGCACACAAGCACTCAGAGCTAGACGTAGAGACCCTCGGTCTAAGAGACAGGCTTTCAGGCCCTCGCACCCCCTCGCCCCCATCATGCAGGGCACAGGTTATGTGCCAGACCCAGTATTAGACACACAAGGAGAGGAAGGAGAACTCTCATCATCCCCCACCTCTGTGCACCAGAGTGTTCATAAGTTACTTCACTGACTTCTCTAGCAAGTTCCCTCTCCTGGGGTATCCCTCTGGAGGTGTGTTGGCTGGTTCCGGTGGAGCTGGTGCCAGGATGCAGTTTGACTGACTCAAAAGCCCTTGCTCTTTCCTCTGCCTTCTCACTACCCAAAATGTGGCTGGTGGAGCACGGCCTCAGCATTGCCCGGGAGCTTGTCAGAAGTGCGGAAGGCAACTCCCTCGCCTGCTGAATCCCAGACCTAAGTGTGGTGTGCACAAGAAAGTTAGAGAAACTCGGCCACCCATTGCCCAGTTCCTGTGTGAGAGAAGCCTGATGGGGGGAGTGGAAAAGAGGGGGGGTGGCTGAGAAGACCTCCTTCGAGGCAGGTTTGAGCCGACCTACCCTGGGGGCTCATGGAAGAGAAGCAGCACCTTCTAGTCAGAATGGCTTCAGCAAATACCTTCCCTATCTGTACAGAGAGTCACGATGCAGCCGCGAAGTTCCCACCCGTGTGGGAGGGCAGACCTCATGAGGATGGGAAGACTTGATACCTGCACAGGGCTCAAGTCCCCCCACATATCCAGAGACTGGGGCTGTGGGAGAGGCAGTCACCTCAGAGTGCGCTCACTGAGGCACAGGCCTCTGGGATGCCCTTCTGAGGAGGAGGGCATGAAGCTTGAAGAGCTTAATTTGGGGAGGTTCCCAAGGTCCCAGGAGTCTGGCTCTGAAGGAGGTGTGGGGGGGGGGATGGGTCAAGCTAGGTAGTCGTATCCTGTGTCAGCAGCCCTGTGCATTTGTGTCTGGACAGAGTGAGTGGCCAGGAGGCGTGGTTGGGCCACCCTGGGTCTGTGTACGTGTGGGCAGGTGTCTGTTGGTCTCAGGCAAGAGGCAGTGAGGGACGAGGCCTCCACAGGATGGGAGTGCAGGGGACGCCAGCCTGCCTAGGGGCGTGGATGTGGGTTTACACCAACTGCTGACAGGCTGGTGAAGCCAGCTGGTGACACTCGGCTGTCATGGGGCCTGGCCTGGCTCTCCTCGGCAGGGTCATGTCTTACCTCCTTTGCCTCCTACCCAGGGTGTGTCCACAGCTGAGGTTTCTTCTTGCTTTTCCTCAGGCTGAGACCAGGTCAGAAACTTGTAGCCTCCCCAGTAAGCCAGCCTTGCAGGTTCCACATGGGGCAGAGAGCAGAGCAGCTCAGCCCCACGTTGGTGGTACGAGGATTTGTGGGATGGGTGCCTTGTCGGGGTGTGGATGGGTGAAGATAAGCACCTAATTAGTTTGGATGTGGGTCAGTTCAGGATGCGTCCTCCTCAGTCGGCAGTCTGGCAGCCTGGCAGCCTGAACTGCCGTGGGAACAAAGGCAGAGAGAAGGTGGCGGGGAACACTTGAGGAAGAAAGGCTGCCCCCTGACCAGCCAGAGAATATTCCAGAAGAAATATGGCTCCAGGAGTAGTGTCTAGCAGAACTGCTGTTATTTTCAGAGGATCCTAATTAGTTTCCTCAGGTAGTGGCTTGGACTAGCATCTAATTTTAATGCCACTTTTGATCTGGTTCTTAAAAATTCCACTCTTCACATTCTCTCAAATCCTAGTTGGCTGTTCTGGTTAAGCCCAGGCCCCAGTACTCCAGAGAGAGCTGAGAAGTCACAGAAGTCTAGGCAGCCCGAGGCATGCCCGTGGGGACACCTGGAGAGAGTGCTAGGTGTGTTGGGGATGAGGGTGTAATTCTGATTCTTTAACCCTTTATGAGGAGCACCACAGGCACTGCAGAGATTCTGGGGAACCGTCTGGAAGGCATGGAGAAGAGACTTAAGCAGAAAGGGGCCCACGAAGGGGCTAAGAGTATCACTTTCAGTTTGAAGGGGGGAAAAAAATCTCCCTAGGAAATCAGCACAATGCGGCAGGGAGGCAGAGAAGAGCTCACCTGCCCTGGGTGAGGGTGAGGTTGGCTACCGTCTCGAAGGAGCCGGCGAAAGGCACATTTGCTCCAAGTCATCTGGAAAGAAGGGGGCTTGTGAACGGGTCACGCCGGCCAGCATCTCGCGGCTGTCCCCTTCCTCATCTTCCTAGCCTGGTCCTGTGTTTGGAGAAAGGCACAGAGACAAGAGTGAGCCCCATGGTGCCGGTGCTGAGGCCATTACAGATGACATGATGTCAAGAACCAGAGCGTCTGCCTTCAGCTCGGGTCATGATCCCGGGGTCGTGGGATCGAGCCCTGCATCGGGCTCCCTGCTCAATGGGGCTCCTGCTTCTCCCTCTCCCACTCTCCCTGCTTGTGTTCCCCCTCTCGCTGTGTCTCTCTGTCAAAATAAATAAAATCTTAAAAAAAAAAAAACCAGAGCCACAGCAGATCTGAGCCAGGAAGGTCTCTCTGTGGGAGAGGTGGGAGATGGGGGAGTGACCCAGCCCGTGTCACTGTGTAGAAGTCAGTGATAATGATGGAAATAGGCCGTGCCGTTTATGCTGCACCCAGAGTGCTCAGGACAGAAACCCAGGCGTAGGGCTCCTCCATCCCCCGTTTCTGTCCGTCCTCAGGTGCAGTCACACGCCTGCCACTGACAAATAGCTCCCCCCATCCGCCACGACACCACCACCACGCTCCCCTGGGGCCCTGCAGCAGCTCCTGCCTCTCCTCCCAGCCAGCCACCACCCTCATACGCGCAGACTGGCTCGCTTCAACCCCTGGGTTCTCCTCAGTGCTCATTGCCTGGAACTGCCGAGACGCGCCTGCGGGCCTGCGATCCTGGCTGAGACTGCTGGCCGGCTGAGAGACCAGAAGGGCCCTCAGTTCCGGCGACCGAGGCACGGGGGAGCAGCAGAGACTCCAGGCCACCTTTGAAGAATTGCTTATTTTCTGAATCAGACGGTTCTGATAAACCCCTCCTAATGTTGCTCCTTGATCCAGCCTAGCACGTTTGTGATCTAAGGACAAACTGTTCTGTAAATTTCCTTCTTTTTTCCTTTCTTTAAAAAAGAAAAGTGAAGACCGTGCAGTGGCGTGCCCAGTGGTGAGGCTTCAGGGGCATGAAGGGCGGCTAGCTGTGGGGGCGCCGGGCAGGCCAGGGGCAAGTTGGGTGTCCGGGTGGGCTAGAGGCCAGGCATGTTTTGCTCAGCTGTACTCTGTTTATACAGATGGTCTCTAATGCATTGCCCTCGGCTGAGAAGAGGCTTAAAAAGTCAAGAACAGTCTTTCTACATCTTGGGGCAACGTGGAGTGGTAGGGGTCCCAGTAGCGGAGAAGGCAGAGGAGGATGGGGCACCACCTCAGGGCTGCCTGGGGTGGAGGAAGGTGGCCAGCCCAGCCAGCTCTCTGTGTGCCCCTTTTCTGTGCTGAGTGCATGCTCAGTGCTCACCATGCTGCATGATTGCCAGAGCCGAGGGGGAGGCTCTGGGCAAGCACGTAACACGGAGCCTGCTTCTAGCCGAGCGGTCTTTCTTGCACATCAGTCCTGGACTCTGCCAGCTTGTCAGCATACACAAATCGTGGGGCTTTGTTGATACATGGAAATGGGTTTTAGAAACAAAAGCAGGTAACACGAAAAAAAATCCACATTGTACTCACACACCGGTGCTACATTTAGAGAAAGATTAATTATTGGAGTTTGATGATCATTCTGGGCATAAAACCATAGGCTTTCAAAACAGGAAAGGAGCCTGGGGCTGATTAATCCGCTTAACAGATGCAGGAACTGAGGCCTCGGGAGGGGAGGTGACTTGCTCACGGTCACCCTACTGGTGGTTGCGGAGCCCTGTGACAGCGTGGGGGAAGCAGGCATGTGTTCGCCGCAGAGAACCCACATTGCTTCTCAGCAAGTGTGTGTGTCCACGGCTTCCATCATCTCGTGTGTTCCTCAAAAACCCCTTCCAACCACCCTAGTTCCGTACAGGAACCCTGGGGCACAGAGCGTTGTAGTGCCTTCTCTGGGCCAGTAAGCAGAGGATCAGGATTTGAATCTGGACCGTCTGCTCCCAGAACCTGCATTCTTAACCCCATGATGTACCAGTACTTTTTCCAAGATGGTGGAAAACTAATGTATTCCTGCTGCCCTGCCCTGCCTCCCCTTCCACTCCAGACTAATGGCTAATCCCTGGGATAGAAGGTGGCAGAGCTGGGCCCTCCCTCCTGGTGCCATAAGCACGCTGCTTCCAGGAAACATTTCCCTAGTGGTCCCCCGCCCGCCCTGCTCCCCCTTCCCAGAGCTGTGATAAAGTGAGAAGGTACAGGAAGGTATTAGCATAAAATCTGTATGAAATTTGTAAGTGGCTCTATATGTACCTACTTTATGGCCGTTTGCAAGATAAAATGACATCATTGCTACTCTCCTGGTTTTCATCTCTTTATAAAAATACCATTTTTTTTCCTTCTGAGTGTATGACCCTTGAGCCAGCAGCATCAGAATTACCTGAGAGCTTGCCAGAAATGCAGCCTCTGAATGAGAATCTGCATTTTAACGAGATCCCAGGCGAGTCCCTCACACGGTGAAGTCTGAGAAGCGCCGCTGCCCAGAACGGGCTCCTGTGTCCTTGCTTGTGCTTGACAAGTGGGAGAGCCTCAGCATTTGTCAGTTGCCAATGTGCCAATCACTGTTTTTACCCTTGACCAACACCCCTGCCACAAACGTAGTATAGGACAGTGAGCAAGGACAAGCAAAGGTAGAGGTGGCTTAAATGAAGTGGGAAGGCTCACAGATTTTTTTTCTGGGCTTGAGAAATACCACATTTTGCTGCAGCTCGATTGCCTTTGTACCTGGGTCAGCTATGCCCACATAGTCTCCCCAACACCCAGCTCCCGGGGTGGAACACGCCCTTCTGTGAGGGTGAAGGGTGCTGGGCTGGATCGATTGAGCTTAATTCTGGACACAGGAGTAAATTCTACACCTGCTCTTCCCCATCGCCCTTACTGCACACGACTGAATTTTGCTCACTGTCCTGGAAAGCACCCCAGCATGTGTCCTGGGCACTTCTTTTCTGTGTCGCCTAGTGCTGTGGGCCTACTGGGGGCAGTGAGCTGATTCTGAAGGTAACTCTCTCTGGCTTTGTCTTCACCCTGATGAAAGTCCCTCCCTCAGCCTCAGTTCGGGGAAAGGGCAGGATTATGGAGCTAAGCTGGGGCCTGGCCACCCATGCCAGGCCAACTACATGTGGGTATTTGGCAGCCCAGCCTGCTGGCTGCACACCCTACAGTCTCTTGGTTAGGTCTTAGGGCTTCTACCAGATTTGAGCTTCTCCCTAGCAGTGATGTACAAGCCTTGTATTTGGAGGCCTGGCATCTTCCAGGGCCATTGCCAGGAAGGGCATTGTCCAGAGGGCTGTGGGCACCCCTGGGTCAGGTTACCATCTGGGTCCCTTCATTGATAATCTTTGTCACAGTGGCACCTCATCACAGATATGCATTCCTTGGCTCATGGGGCTGACATTTCTACGTCACTTTCTCTGTCCTCACCCTGAGAGAAATGCAAGCTTTCAAAACAAGTCTCCTCCAAATGTGTCACTTTGATATGTGGACTATTTGGGGCTGAAGGCAGTGGACACCTACAGGCTCAAGAGAAACTTTTGCTCCTCTCTTAACTACCTAGAAGAATCTAAATTGAGAGTCTTTCCCAGAGTAGGAGTTACTACTAGAGATAAATTTTATCTAAATGATCCATCAATATGGCAGGGCAAACATCTAATTACTAAACATCTGCTCTTCTTTTTATTGCCCTGTGAATTGCCCTCCTCCCCTTTGATGCCCCGGCCCTATTCCATTCCTTAGCTCAGGACGGCATATCTACCTCACTTTACCTTTCTGTCTTTGAACTTCTCATGTATGTAGGGTTCCTGTTTGTACAAAATTAATTTTTATTTTCTCCTGTTAATCTGTTTGATGTCACTTTAATTCTAAGACCAGGTGGAAGAACCTTTGAAGGATAGAGGAAATTTTTTTCTTCCCCAACAGAGACCTGGCTACCCTCAGTAAAGAAAGACCCCTGTGGCTGTAGTTCACAGGGCCCAGGGTACATTCTCCCCCAACTGCCTTTCTAAACTATTGTTCCACCACCTTCATTCACCATTCTCCTCTTTTAAATTCTACCATCTGATTTTACAGTATCTTGTTCCTTTGTTCATTCCATTCTTTAATCCATCCAACCATTCATCCTTTTGAAACTTAAGAGTTCTCAAGGCCTGCTGTGAACCAAATGCCCACACTAGGCCCTCAAGTCATAAAGATGAATAACACATTCTGGTTATCAATGCCAGGGTTCCTGACTCCACTCAGACTTCCGTACTTAGGAAAATCCTTTTTCCATCTTTTATTGACTCCTCACTGCCCTTGGAAACCATTTCTCTTTCTCAAACCCTTTTTGGTACCCAAGTCCCTCTGTCTCCATAAATGACTTTACCTCCTAACCTTCCCAAGACTTAGACTTCACCCTCAATGACCTTTCTCAGTGTCCCTGATTCCCACTTCAGAACCTGTATCTTCTCATTATGTCCTTTCTCTAGTCTCAGATGTGTCCTGGGATTTCCCTCTTCTTGGTAAACTCTTCGGCCTGGCTCCTGTGACCATGGGCAAATGGTTCGTATCCCCCTACCATACTTTGCTCATCTGTAACATGGAGAGAATACTACTTACCTCATTTGTTTGTTAATAAACATTAAATTAGGACTTAAAACAGGGTCTGACACATAGTAAATGCTCACTAAGTATTAGCCATCATCATGATGATCATTCCTCAAAGTACCCACCCTGCCACTCACCCTGTATGTCTTACCTCTGTAGTCTGGCATACACATTCCTTTCCCTGGGCATACAGATATGCCCCCTATCCACATCTTACCCCGGGCTAAGTGCCCAGCTCCTTAGTCTCTGTCACTCACCTCTGTCAGAGGTCTGTAGTCTCCTGTAGCATTTCTAAGTTCCCTTCCTTTGCAGCTGTCAATACTGTCCATATTCTCATATGCAGCGAGGTAATGGGGGCAGTTTAGAGTGGGTGGGGAGCCAGGAAGATCCAGGGGAGACTATCTAGAGAATAGGGAGAGGTGGACCCCCAGAGGCTCCCCAGGGGCCAGCAAGCTGGTTCTGCGGGGGGACGCACGGGACGATGCAGTCAGAGGGGACCTATCCCAGTTCCCCATCACTGGAGCAGAGCGCCTTCTGATGGCAGGGTTCACAGAGGGAGAGCCGAGTGGGTAGGTAGCTCAGGTGGGGTTTGAAGAACCATGAAGCCATGATGAGGTCATCATTACTGTCACTGAAATTGTCGAGAGTGCATTTTCCGGCTCCTCTTCTTCCATCCCCTAAATGTTAGAACTCCCCAGAGTTCTGTCATGCTTGCTTTGTGCCGCTGCCTGCGACCTGTCCCTAACCACCTGTAGGGCTCTCCCCCATCACTGTTCCCGCTGACATCTGTTCAAGACTGAACGGGCCACTCCCCTTTTTATCCTCCCAGCCTTGCCCTGGCTGTTGGTGTCCACCGTCCCTGTCGCACCCCAGGCATGAGGCCCCTCAGAGCTCCATCTGCCTGCTTGAAGCCTCCAGTGCCTCTTCCTCCATCATCTGTCCCTTGTCCCTCCCCAGGCCCTTCCCACGCAGCCCTCCAGGGCCTAGCCCAGTTCAGGCACAGCATGCTCGGGAGCTGTTTGTCAGATTGAGTGACCGCAAGTGCCCCAGCCCACCCACCTGTGTTCACAGCTCTGGGGCAGCAGGTGTGGGAGGGCGGGTGGAGATGTCCCCTGGGCATGGGCAGCGGCGGCCGGGGGGCAGAGACGTGAGAAGAGGACTGGCAACTCAGAGAAGGGCATCCCACCCTCCTGTGGGCACAGAGAAATGGGAAGCCTCGGGGCCCTGGCTGTGCCATGCCATGGGAGGCCTCACACCGAGCAGCTGTCCTTCCAGAGGTCTCCGGGGGAAAGGAGGACTGTGGGTGTTTGGAGGGCCGCCAGGCTCAGAATTGGTCGGGCCATCTTGTAGCAGGTCAGAGGCCTTCCTGGCAGGGATGTCCACCCTCCCTGATCCACTGCTGTGCCGGGTTTTCCAGAGATGGTCGGTCATAGCTGGTGCGGCTTTGGGAATGAGCCAGACAGCGCTGGTCACCTTTGTTCCAGTCTTCATTGAGCAGGAAGCCATGTCGAAACAGAAGCCTCCAGGGCGCCTGGGTGGCTCAGTCGTTAAGCGTCTGCCTTCGGCTCAGGTCGTGATCCCGGGGTCCTGGGATTGAGCCCCGCATCGGGCTCCCTGCTCCGCGGGAAGCCTGCTTCTCCCTCTCCCGCTCCCCCTGCTTGTGCTCCCTCTCTCGCTGTGTCTCTCTCTGTCAAATAAATAAATAAAATCTTTAAAAAAAAAAAAAAGAAACAGAAGCCTCCAGATGGTTTTCTGGCTGGCTAGGTGGATGATGGCTGCTCTCTGAGGTACTACAGAGAGGAGGTACTACACCATGAGAGGAGCCCGGGCACGGTGGGGCTCTGCCCTCCTGTGCCAGTTAGGGCCACCCCTCATGGGCCTGGCGCTCGGCAGGGTTTGTGCACCCATGTGCTCCTGGAGTCCCATCATAGCTCTGTGGGTGTCTCACCCCCAGCCCCATGTTAGCGCTGGGCAAACCAAGGCCCTGAGAGGCCCGGGGGCTTGTACAGCTTGCCCTTACCCCTGGCCTTCTGAGTCCAGAAGCAGACCCCTTCCTCGCACGACGGACACTGTTGGTGTGCTCGTGTCAGGGTCTCCTCCCCTTGCTCGACCACCAGTTTCTTGAGGGCAGGAATGTTCTACTTGCCATTGTATCAGTTGAGTCTGATAGGTGCTCCATGCAATATTTGGGTGACCGCTGACTGATTACTCTCTCAACTCCGAGTGCTGTCTCGTGCTCCTACATGTCTCACTAAGAACTAGGAGATACCACAGGGTGGATTTTGGGGCATCATTCTGCAGGCTGACCGGTGTTGCATCACTTCTTACCCCCCACCCCCATCCCTACACCCACATTTCTGAATCCCTCTGCTTTGCTCAGTAGCCTGCGTGTCCCGCTACAGACACCTACCCTCCTTTTGTGACCCTCCTAGACAGATGCGACCCAGCCTGTCATGACTGTCTGTCTCAGCCCACTGGGGGTGGCAGGGGTCAGGGAATTTGCTGAGGGCAGCTCTAGCCTCCACAGGTGCCCTCGCAGTCTGGACAGTGAGAACACAGGTGAAGGTAAGCTGTGTGCTATTTTCCTCCGTCTTCGTTGTTAGAGAGTGTTATGGGCCAACTGTGTGCCTTCCCCCACCCCCTTCAGATGCTGAAGTCCTGATTCCCAGTGCCTCAGACTGTGACCTTATTTGGAAATAGGTTTGTCACAGATGTAATGAGTTAAGATGAGGTCACACTGGAGTAGGTAGGCCCCCTAGCCCAGTATGACGAGTATCTTAAAAAGGGGAGACTTGAGGGCGCCTGGGTGGCTCAGTTGGTTAAGTGTCTGCCTTCGACTCAGGTCATGATCCCAGGGTCCTGGGATCGAGCCCTGCATCGGGCTCCCTGCTCACCGGGGAGCCTGCTTCTCCTATGCTCGCTCTCTCGCTCTCTCTCGCTCTCTCTCTCTCTCTCAAATAAATAAATAAATAAATAAATAAATAAAACGTTTTAAAAAGCGGGGTGGAGATTTGGACACAGACACACAAACAGGGAGAATGCTATGTGAAGATGAAGGCAGATGTGGGATGATGCTTCTAGAAGGAAGCCAAAGGCTGCCAACCAACCCCCAGAGGTTGGAGAGAGGCACAGAACGGGCTCTTCCTGAGCCCTCAGAAGGAACCAACCCTGCCAGCACCTTGATCTCAGACTTGCAGCCTTCAGAGCAGAGGAAGAAAAATTTGTGTTGTTCAAGCCCACCTAGTCTGTGACGCCCCAGCAGACAGATGTAGAGAGCTCAGTGGTCTAGCACGTAAGAATGAAGAGCCCAGTGTCCAGGTGAGCTCTCTAGAAAATTTGTAATAAAAGCTACCCCAGTGCCCTGTTGTGACCCCCCCCCCCGCCCCTCCTCCAGCTAAAGGCTCCAGCACGGTATTCAGAAAACACAGACTCAGCAGATGTTAACCCCTTTCTCCCTCCTCTTCACCCCCAGACCTTCCTCAGCTCATCTTACTTCCATGAGCCCACATTCTCTCAGACTGGGGCGGGCAGTACAGAGATGCCAGTTTGCAAAGTAGGAACCTTGGCAGCTTCTGGTGCAGGGAGGGGTGAATGGGGGACCCTGGTGTTTCTGGTTCCTTCTGGAGGAGGGCCTTGAGGAAATCCCTGCAATGTGCCTCCCCCGCCCCTCATCCCTGGGGAGTCTCTTTTGGGTCTCAGTACCCCCAGAAGTCCTCTGCTCTCCTGCCAGGCCACCTGGTTCCAACACCCCCAGCTCTGCCCACGTGTCCCCTGCCTCAACCGTGACATGTTGTCCTCTCTCAGTTCTGGGCATATTGTGGTTGGAAACTCAGTTGCGGCCTGCAAACAGGGCTGGTGTTTGAAAGCAAGCACATGTTTCTTTTGAGATCCTGCAAACGAGCAAGCACACGCCTTCCACCTGCTGCCCCCAGCAAAAGCCCCGTCGGCCACTTGGGGGCCCAGCTCCCCTTCCAGGTGCAGACATGTTAAGCCTGGAGGAGCTAGTCCCTGCCAGATGGGAAAGCGTGAACTCTCTGCCTCCCGAAAGCTTGGCACTAAGTGGCACAGTCTCACCTGCCACAGGGCTTGTTGAGTGGTGGGAGAGAGCAGTCGCCTTCTCTGAGCAGAGCATTTGTGGGAAAGCAAAATCATCAGCCTGGGATTGGGGGGTTGCCTTTTCAGTGGTGTGACTCCAGGCAGAGCAATTTCTGAGCCTCAGTGTCCTCATTTGTAAAATAGGCAGGTGAACTAAGAATCTTCCTGAGTCTTTAGGTTCTGGTAGCCTGTGGTTCCAGGAGGGACCCCTCTCATCCTGGTCCTGCCACCACTAGCCTATGTGACTTCGGGAACGTTTCTGTCCAGCAGAGCTAGAGACCTGACTTGCTAGCAAGAGATCCTGCTGAGGGGCAGCTGTGACTCCTGACAGTGAGGAACGCCCTAGGGAAATGGCCATTTATTATTATTTTTTAAGTATTTTATTTATTTATTTGACAGAGATATAGCAAGAGGGAACACAAGCAGGGGGACTGGGAGAGGGAGAAGCAGGCGTCCTGCCGAGCAGGGAGCCCCAAGGCAGACGCTTAACGACTGAGCCACCCAGGCGCCCCGGAAATGGCCGTTTAAAGCCTCACAGTGTCGGCAGTCTATGTCGTCTCCAGGTTGATACCCAGGGCCATGGTTCCCCTAAAGAACTGGAGAGTCTGTGCCCATCTCCCAGGACTTCAGCTCAAGGCAGGAACGAGAGACACTGTCCTTCCTCCGAAATCAGCCCCACATCACCCAGAACTGTCCCCTGGTCACTTCGCAGGCCCTGGGGTGGACAGAACACTGGGCTACTGAGCATTGCTCTTCACTCCTGGCCTTTCCTCTCAAAGGACTAGAAAACAGGGTCCCTTCCAAGTCAAACAAGAGCTAATTGGTCCTGGGAACAAGCATGGGCATAAAGGGAGTATTTCCTGATTCCAGCCTCCACTGATTAGACAGCATCCAGACGGCATGCTTCCTCTGGGAAGAGGCCCAGCTTTGCTTGCTCATTGGTGACTTTGCACTTGACTCTGATGCACACTTGAGGGGTAAGCCACAGGGAGGAGAAGGGCCACACATGACACTGTCCTTTGGAACCTCAGAAAATGGGGCCCTCTTTGCCTGAAAACCAGCAGCTTGAACTCAGCTTCAGTCAGCACGGGCTTCTAGAACCTTCTTAGTGAGCCTGATTCGGATTGCCCAGGCTCATTGTTGTGTTCCCATCTTTCTTCTCAACCCTCTCGGAAGTGAAAGTGGAAAGCTGTGTGTCTTAGGATCCAAGAAAGACCAGCCCAGGAGAAAATCATGGAAAGATAGGGGGGCAGGAGGGTCTGTGGATTGGGGTGGTGGGAGGAGTAAGGGTTATTCATGACAACATGCGTTCTTTCCCAGGTTCTCTGGCCAGGCTCTCTAGTTGAGAGACTTGTTGGAGTGACCTTGGCAATGATCATCCGGGAAAGACTTGAAGGGAGGAAATGACTTTGCTTTTCAAAATGATTTCAAATACCTCTTTCCGTAAAGATGGGTTTTCTTCATGAAAACTAGTGTACTCGTTTTTAATAGTTTTTTTTAATGAGTATTAGTTAGGGCATACTCAATAGAACAAATTTAGGAAATTCATTGCCCATACCTGGAAGAATGTACTTGAAGCTTCTTAATTTGTATTTTCCCAACAAGCCTCGTTGATTTGTGGAAAGACTCAGTATTTACAGTGGACTGCCTCCATGAGGGCTTTTTTCACATTTGAAGTTATTTCTGAAGAAGAAATCCTGTCCCCTCTAATGGGCGTGTCCGGGTGACAGTGGAGGATGGAGACAAGCCTCTGCAGAGGCCCAAGTCCAGGATGAGTCAGGGCAACTTGGCGGACTGTGGGCTTGGAGCTTAATCTGAGAAACTTCTGGAAGCTCCAGGACTCGGAACCAGATACCTGCATTCATACAGAGGCTCCTGCAACCTCAGCACATACCACTGGCAGTGCCCTGTGAGTGTATATTCATCAGCCCCAGGCCCTGTGAGGAAGGCGAGGGTCTGGGGCCCTCTCTGACCCCCCCTCAGAGAGGCTCTTGGGTCTGACCCCCTCCCAGCGAGGCACCAGCAGCTTCTGCCTCACCTGCCAGCCAGGTCCCCAGAGGCCGTGGCCTTGGCAGTGTCAGCCAGCTTCAGAAATTAGATTGAAATCCAAGTGCTGCTCCCGGGAACCTTAGCCCATGGAATCTGAGGCTCAGATGAAAGGGACTTTAGAGACCAGAGCCCTCGAGTTCGAGTCGGGCCTGCCCCTGACGCACCCGGGATCTCTAGTCCGTACCTGTGAGAATGCGGGCTGTGACGTCCCCGCGCTGCCCAGGAGCCGAGGTGGGGGACGGAAGAGGGCTTTGCTGTTCTCGCTGTGCTGCGGCAGCTAAGGAACCGGCCGGACCACCACGCCCGTGCTCGCGAGCTCCGGTCCCTCCACATCTCTGTGTCCTCTCCACCCCAAGGCCGGTGTGGTTCCTCCACACAAACCAGTTAACACGGAAGCCAGGAAAACCCACCTCCCTCCAAGTGGCTGCTCTGTCTGTCTGGGTTCATTCTGAAGCAGTAGGCATGCTTTAAACAAGGGCACCCTGGAAATAATTTTGTACTTAGGGAATCACTGGTTCACTTTCAGGCTGTTTTTCTGCTTCAGCAGACATCCTGGGCAGCTTGCGTTTCCAATTTCCTGTCCCTCCTTCGCTTCTCCTTACAAATCGTAATGTGCTGATGTCCCAGACCTGGTTCTCTCTGGCTTTGTTATAAAATGCCTCTCTGTGCTGATAGCACCGGCAGGGCTAGGCATGAGCTTCCCAAAGAGCCACCTGCGTTATGGGCTCCACCTGGAAGGATGCTCGTTTTTCTCTCTCTGCCTCTGGCCCTGCTGTCCTGAGCCCAGCAAGTTCGGTAGCAGGTCAGTCTGGTAGAGATGGGGAAGCTCCGTGGAGTACCGCAGGGCTGTGGATGACCTTTCCACTCCCTAGCTTGCTCAAGAGTAGAGACTGTACTGAGCCCTTTGAAAAGCCCTGGGCACCCTCTCGTGGTCCCTCACCACACCGGAGAAATGTGGCCCTGGGGGCTCGAGTGCTCGGTGCAGCGGCTCGCTTTCCATCTGCAGCTGCAGCTTTGTGTCCTGACATTTTCCTGCCCGTCCTGGTTCCAGATGACACCGAAGGCTACGTAGCCTGAGCCACACCGACCTTTCCATCATTCCTTGTCAAGTAATTTCATGTTCTGAAGGCCCCGCCGTGTGGGCGCCATGCGAGGTGCTGAGGTTCTGGAGAGGCCTCACAGATCGGGGAGGGCGGACTTGACCACCAGCCTGTGCTCTGTTCGCCCTCCCCTGGTCCTCTGGGAAGGGGAGAGACGAGACCTGGGGGAAGAACGGAAGGAGGATGATGGCCTCGAGGTGTCCAGGGCCTCCACAGGCCCAGCCCTGCCTGTCTACTCCAGATGTCTCCTCTCCCACGCCTCCCCTCCCTGGTGAATGCTCCTCCTCTCTCCCCGAAGGCTGAATCCTTGCCTTGGCGGTAAAGCTCCCCTCCTCCTGGTTGGAGGGCTCCTCCTCTCCCATGCTGTGGTGGCCCAGATTCATTTGGTAGAATGTTAGTGGCTTGCAACCTGGACCCGAAGGTAACCATTTGGAAGAAATATGGCAAAATGGACCAAGTTGCCAGAGCACATTCCAGTGCCCCTGTGATCCCATCACCGCAGGCTTTTGTGGTTAGAAGGGCTCCAGCATCTCCGTGTGCTCTGGAAGCTTATTTTTGCCAAGGTTGTTATCACCAAGCAGGCGCCAGAGCTTGTTCCACTCACAGTCCAATTACAGCACAATTCAAACAATAGACCTGTTATTCCGCTTGTCAGAATGTCCAGAGGGAATGCTTTTCCCCTTACCAGGATCAGACTCTTGGTGCCCTTTGTGATACACGAGACCTCAAGGAAGGTCTCTCTGATTCCCAGACACAGAGCAGTGTGTGGGAACTGGGAAATGGATCTCTGTGGCTGCCGTGGGGTCTGCTCTTCTTTCCCCTGCCCCGGCTGCTTCACCACACAGATCCTGCCCTGTGGCTGGTTGGGGGAGTGACCTCTGGGAGGCTCAGGGGGTGGCACTTGCAGGCTGGGGGCAGACTTGGCTTGCCCCGATGCATCCCCCATCCCGAGGACTGTCGAGGGAAGGGGCAGAGCTGGTAAAAATAGGTGGGATGTGGTGTAACGTGGACTACGCTCCTGCCCCTTGCCCACAACAAAGGGCCTGCCATCTCCCTGCCGTCCTGCAGGCCGCAGGCTCCTCTGGCGACAGGGAGCCCAGGCCCCCCCTCTGTGTCCTGCCGCTGCCCACCCCGGCAGCGTGCACGGGAACTTGCACGGGAGCTTAAGGAGGTTGGAGAACAGAGTGGCTGGCGCTCTGACCATGTCACCCACAAGGAGGTTTCTGGATCTGTCTCCCCTTCTCCAAATGGAAGCATTTGGATAGAAGACCTGGAAGGGTCCTTCTGGCGCTAACACCCCATGAACTGTAGACCTAGATCAGATTTCCGTATCTGCCTTGAGAGAAGACTGAGGAGACGTTCCCTCTAAAATAGCCATAATTCTACCTGGCTCTTCCCCAGCTGCTTTTCACTCTAACCCACACGTGTGGGCCCTGAGCTGTGTTTCAGGCCTCCAACCCCTGTCCAGCCTTTCAGAAGTGCGAGGCTTGGGCCTTAATAAATGAAGCTTGTTCTAAAGCAGAAACCCAGTTTATTTTAGCCTGCATGTAGCTTTCTACCGCTTTACCAGATTACTGCTCAGAAGTACTTCCCCCACCTCTCTCCTCTCCTTTTCAAGATCACAAAGAGAGGAGCGCCTGGGTGGCTCAGTTGGTTAAGCATCTGCCTTTGGCTCAGGTCATGATCCCAGGGTCCTGGGATCGAGCCCCATGTCGGGCTCCCTGCTCAGCGGGGAGCCTGCTTCTCCCTCTCCCTCTGCCTGCTTGCTCTCTCTCTGTCAAATAAATAAATAAAATCTTTTAAAAAAAAAAGAAAAAGAAAAAGATCACAAAGACAAGGGGATAGAAAGTTCTACCAGGATTGTTGCCATCTTAAAAAGTAGACTCTGGGGCGCCTGGGTGGCTCAGTTGGTTAAGCAACTGCCTTTAGCTTGGGTCATGATCCTGGAGTCCCGGGATGGAGTCCCGCATCGGGCTCCCTGCTCAGCGGGGAGTCTGCTTCTCCCTCTGACCCTCTTCCCTCTCGTGCTCTCTGTCTCTCATTCTCTCTCTCTCAAATTAATAAATAAAATCTTAAAAAAAAAAGACTCTGGAGCCAGATGCCTGGGTTTAGTCCCTGGTTCTACAGCTGCATACTCATTAGCTGTGTGACCTCAGGCAAGCTGTAGAACCTCTCTGTGCATCATTCTCCTCTGCTGGGAAGTGACAGACCATCCCAGAGAGCACCCGTCTCATAGGCTGTGGAGGGGAGGAAATAAGCTGATTTTGTGCAGTGCCCGCTGCTTGCTGAGTCCTATACAAACGTTAGCAATGTTGCATTCCTGAAGGAGCAGAGGCTATGGGAAGACCGTGAGGCTTGGAGTCAGGAGGCCTGGGTCTGAGTGCAGTTGTGCCACTTTCTGGTGGTGTGGTGCCGATTCTGAACCTAAGAACCTCCCAGTTCTCAGAGCAGTAAAACTGGAGTGAAAATGGCATCTCTCTCCAGGCTGTTTGTGAAGACCCAGGAAAATAGGGCCGGCAGACGGTTTTACCCGCACAAACCCAGTGAAATCTGCTCTCTTTCCCCTTCCCAGGCACACATTCTGGCAGTTCCGCCACGAGAACCCCAAGACGCGGGTTGGGAACCCTCCCCCCGAGGGGCTGCCCGGCTTCAACAGCGGAGTGATGCTGCTGAACCTGGAGGCCATGCGCCAGTCGGCCCTCTACAGCCGCCTGCTGGAGCCGGCCCATGTGCAGCGGCTGGCCGACAAGTACCGCTTCCGCGGCCACCTCGGGGACCAGGACTTCTTCACCATGATCGGCATGGAGCACCCCGAGCTCTTCCACGTGCTGGACTGCACCTGGAACCGGCAGCTTTGCACCTGGTGGAGGGACCACGGCTACAGTGACGTCTTTGAGGCTTACTTCCGGTGTGAGGGCCACGTCAAGATCTACCATGGGAACTGCAACACCCCCATCCCGGACGCCTAGGTCCATCCCCGTCTGCCGTGCCCTTGGGTGTCCGGGGGAGCCCAAGGGGCACCCCTGTTACCGGCCCCAGGCTGGCGTCCGAACCTCCGTGGGGATGTGCTCCCGGACGAGGTGCTGCCGCTGTCCCGCCCAGGGAGGACTGGCCTATGCGTTGCTGGTGCTCGGGGCCGTTTCTCTGCGGGGGGCCGGGCATGGTGGAGGGCCAACACACAGACATCTTCCAGGGGGCTCGGACACAGGCGCCTAAAGAGAAGAAAGGAAAGACAATGGCCCTTCGTGCCCTTAGCCCCCAAACAATGGAAGTCCTTTCAAGTACCGGCATTTCTTAGACCAAATACAAATTTATTTTAAATTGACAAGCTTCCCTTTTGCCAGAAGGAACAAACAGTACTGCTAGGGCTCCCAGGGAGCGCCGAACGAGCGAGCCAGGGTTTTCACAGCCAGCGCCAAGTTGAAGCATCCAGTGAATGCCCACCTTCCGCACGTGCACCGTAGGAGGCTGTGTGCTTGTTCCCACCACGCCCACATTGCCCGGTCGGGGTGTGAAGGTCACCACCCGCTCGGGGAGGGCCTGCAGGGCCAGCCGCGGCCCACCTGAGAAACCCGGCCTCATTACTGTAGCTTCCCCAGCTTCCCGCTCCCAGCCGCATCCCAGAACCTCATTATCCCTCCTTCATCCCAGCCGGCTTCAGGTGACCAGACGGTGCTCGGAAGTCAGATCCTCCATCAAAGAACAGAGCTCGGCCACCCCCAGGGACAGGAGATAGAGTCGTCTGGATGGAGAAGATGCATTCCAAAGAGGAGCCCCTCAGTTTCTGCACATAACCGGGTGGCTCCGAAGGGGGGTCGCTCATAGACTGATAGGCATTCAGTCTCTGTTTAAAACATCATCCTGTGATTTTTCTTACTGCATCCTATTAGACCCTGTTCCTTCTAAGAAATTAGGTTCTTCTCTGAATGAGTTCCCTTGTAAGATGCAGACACGAAGCCCCTGACGGTGCATTTTGTCTAGTTCAGCAGAGGTCCTCGGGGAAGAACTGTGGTTGGATTTTCATCTCCTTTGATTTCCATTTCATTCACTTTCTTATTTCTCTTCACCATGAGTGAGAATAGCTAATAAACAAGCTTTGAGAACACAATGATTATGTTGTTTCTTCTCTGATCACAGTTTACGGCTACCTGGAGGTTCTGAATCAAGAGTGCAGTCAGTGTTATTCAGAGCCCCCCCCCCCGCAAACGTCCACATGACGGAGCTTAGCGTGCTCCCTGGCCATGGGGACGGGGAGGGCAGCCGGGTCGTATCGGGGTCACTAGAGAATCATCTCCTGGAAGCAAGAACAGCCCCTTCCCTCCTTACTCCAAACTGTCCGGTTACATCATCCCCTGACCAAACGGAGCACGTCTCTCTCCTGCCTCTGCTCCGGCAGAATTGGTCTGTTCTCCTAGGTACTTGATTTCCTATTTATAGCTGCTAGTTGCTGAACACCTGCTGTGCACCGAGCATTGTATTGGGGGATTTATGCACAACTGATAATGCTCACGAAAACCTCATGAAGGTGATTCCAATTTTCAAGTTTATTGTAAGAAAATAACTAGAGATGTGGATAGAGAGTCATTATCACACCAGTTGTTTTAAATAGAAAACAACTGGGATCAACTTAAAATGTTGACTAGGGGAGTGGATAAATTATGTTACATCCATATAATAAAATAGTTTAGGCATTAAAATCGTATTTTTCAAGAATATTTAATGCCTTGGGAAATGCTTACAATGTGCTGTTAAGTAAAGAAGGCAAAATATAACATTATATGTACAGTATGATCCTCACTTTATTTTTGTAAAATTACATATTTGTGTGTATGCGTATATGTAAAAAGAGAGCCTGTTCCACTGTATTTAATTAGTTCAAATCCTAAAAAACCATATGTTTCAAACACCACACTAAAAACAATTTTTTTTCAATGTGAAAAAGTGGGTAAAATGCTAGAGAATTTTAGACTCATAATAACAAAGGTATTTTTCCGACATTAATTTCTATAATTCAAGGGTTTCTGTAGCTACGAGAGTCCTTTGTTAGTGCAAAGAAAGAACAATGAACTTGTTGATCAAAATGGGCAAAAGCCAAACCACATCTCCTCCTTTACCGTTGAGATCACCTCCTCAGGAGCTTCCCCGCCTCTGTCACCAGTCGCCTTGGTGAACAGCAAGATGACACTCAACAGGAAATCCAGCCGGCCCAGCAAAGCCAATGGGTACAACTCCTGGACAGCTCTTAGACGGCTGGTTCCTCATTGGAATCCTGTTATAATCGATGCAGTGCAAACATGACTAATTGTGCTGTGTTTCCTTTGCCTCATGAAAACTTTCACTGCATTGCATAAGCCTATAGGAATGAGTGGAACAGAAGTCGGAAAAGAACATTTCTAGGTACTAGGAAGGATTAAGGTGCTTTCTATCTTCATATGTATTTATTTTGATATTTCTGAATATTAATTACTTTTGTAATCATAAATGCTATAAAATTGTAGCCACCGCCATCTGCCTCTCCCCTCCAACCCCCCCCACCCCCCCAGTTACAGGCAAGTATCGTCCTGGCTACTCTACAGCTCATGTTGACCACGGTTACCATCACCTGTAAGAAAACATAATCTCGGCTGAGTAGGCTCTGGGTTTTCAACTTTCCCTATGGATGCCCTAGTTCTCTGAATAAAAGTGACCTAATAATAGCATCTCTAGCCTCTGCTTTCGTTTCTGTCATCTTGTGTGTGTACACAAATGATAATGGCCTTTGGAAAGCTTGCAGGCTTGGCGGAGAGATTTATTCTTGTATGTGTGTCAAAGCCTAACTACGCATCCCTCCCCATAACATCTCCTCTGGCCCCAGAGCGGTGTGCTGGGTCAGTGGGCCTCCAGCCAGAGCACAGCAGCAGTTTGTGGGCCAAGGGAGCAAGTTCACTGTGCCTCACAGCACCTGCTTTGACTAAGGGCAAACCTCGCTTCATTCTAAGACTTTCTGGCTGATCTCCACATGCAAAGCCCAGAGGTTTGGCTGCAAGTGGAGTTTGGCAGGGCAAGCAGAAATTTCCAAGCAATGGTGTGGTAGAGAGAACCTCACACCTAAGAGAGGACTGCCTTTGAATCCATGGTCAGCCCTCGCCACCTGGGCAATCTTGGACAACCAAGGCTACCTCTTTCTCCACTTTGAGACACTGGTAATGAGAGCTCCGTCAAAGGACTGTTGTAGGAAGAAGGAGATGTGTAAGGGCTTGGTAAGCAGGGAAATAATACAGAGATGCAAGGGGATTCTTAGAGTTACTACTTAAAATATTATTTTTAAATAATAAACAACAGCCATTTGGGGCACATTAAATGGGTTGGTGGTACCTCCCTCAGCCCAATGGATGACCAGACGCTTGCTTGTAGGTGGTCTGATTTTTTTGTGAGCCACTCACCCTGGAGAGGCCTGGGTATGTCCAGGAGGTCAGGGGTCCTGGGATAAACCCTTCCCTCTCTGGGCTCAGTGTCTGGCTCTGTAAAAACAAGGGCATCGGGGGTTGGACTAGCTCCAAGCAGCGCCCCTGCCCCCGGCACCCACACTTGTATGCATCCATCTATGTTCACGCGTGTGTGTGGCAGGGAGTCTAAGCCCAACGCAAGACCTCCACACCTCCACTCGTCAGTCACCAGCTTGGAATTTATGACCATTCAAATGGAGACTCGCTCACGAGGTACGGTTAGCACACTTTCCCCCCAGTCTGAACAGGCAACCGGAGGGATGCAGACAAACTATGGGAGAAATTTCAATCCAGAGAGACTCAGTGCCATCCACGAGCCCCAGCCCCTCTGCGTGTGGTCCCCGATAGCAATGACAGCTGAAGCCTTGTCTTAGGTTTGGCTTATGCAACTGTCTTCCAAAGAGCCTCCCAGGCAGAGCCGCTTTGTAGACGGACCCATGCCCCACGGGTCTCAGCCTGGGCAGCACTGAGTCTGGAGCTCCCAGCTGGGGAGGCCTGGTGGAGGTGCCCCGCAGGGCACATTGAGTGGACGGACATTCGGCAGCCTCACCGAGCACCTTGCATTCTCAGAGCCTGAGGGGCCTTTCCACGCCCAGAGCACCAGCTTCCCCCCTCTGCAGTCCCCCTTCCCTGACAGGTAGGATTTGTTGCAGCCCTCCCCCGAACCCCACTCCCTGCCGCACAGGCCTGAGCAGGAGCATGGAGCCTGGTGTGCGGCCAGTGGTCTGACCTCCCAGACAGGGCCTTGTAGACAGCAGGGACCGGGGTGTCCGTGGAAAAAGCAAGATGCTCCCACTCAACCCTCTTCCTTCTTCCTCCTTGGCTCTGGCCAGCCTCCAGAACACGCCGAGAAGCCCCAGGCCCAGCTTGAGAGTCTCCACCAGTTTCCGTGCTGACCTGTGGGCTTCTTGAGGGCACAGACTGTGTCACCTCCTCTGCCTGCCCCCCAGCACCCACTCAGGTGGGGCCTATGCGGAGAGCCGTGTTCCCTGGGGGCCTGGGCTGGTCTGCTGCTCAGCGTGGACTGTGAGCGAAGCCGGAAGTTCTCAGTACGTCCCAGCCGCCTTCCCTGCCATGCCATTCTTGCCAGCATTTCTAACCTCGGGCGCAGAAGGTGAGTCCATGACGCCCCCAGTACGTGACCCATTGCCACCACTGCTCGCTGGGAGGCCTCTTGTTTCATTTATTCCCATATATCACCATACCCCACCCCCAGCCCTGAACAGTCATTCTAATGTGCTTCCTGAGTGTCTTCTGTGTTCGGGCAAGGTAGTGTTATTGTTTTGTGGACATGTGTTTTAATTTGAACAACTCAGTCTATTCTCTTGCTTTTTCTTTTTCATTCAGCATCAAGTTTCTAAGCTTCACCCCCCCCTTACTGCGCACACCCCACCGCTGCACACTGCTCTGCGGTGTGCCCTCACCGGCTTGGCCACCCTCGCAGGCATTGCCGGAACCCCACAGCACCTCCCGCTCACCTCTGCCCTCCTCCCCACCCCCACACCAATGATCTTGCTGCAGGTAACTTTGTCCTAATCACAGACCTGGTAAAGCTGCCGAATGTGGTATATCCAAGAAGAACGCTGCTGGATCCCACATTTCTGCCTAAGTGGTGCCCAGAGCACCCTTCCCCGTTCTCCCCAGTGTGAGCCCTCACTTTCTCTGCATGACTGTGCTCACGTTCACGTCTCCGTGCATGGACACACACGTGGTCCCGTGATCACATCGGAGTCCTCCAAAACGTGTGGCCTGAGTCAGGGCTGCTCTCCGTGAGTGCTATCACATTGACCTTAGCCGTGAGTGCATGTCTGTGAACTGGGAAGAGTTCAGCCAGCTCCTGGCCTTGCCGCCCCCCCAGGACGGCTGTGAGCAGTAGATGAGATAAGCCATAGGAAAGTACTCCCAAGGCCCTAGACACCCCACCTCCCTTGCACCTCAGCCCGTCCCCAGTCCCCAGTGCCACCCGGTGTTGCCAGAAGCTTCGTGGTCAGCCCGAGTCCTGCTGGGGGCATGTCCTTCCGGGGGCATGTCCTGCCGTCTGACACCACACCCAAGCTTCCTGTGCTCCTCCATGCGGGTTAGCTTCTGGGGCCTCTGACCCAGGCCTGGCCTGCGAGGGAGGCAGGGACCCCTTGGCCAGGGGCTGCGGGGCTGGAAGACAAGGGGAGAGGAAAGAGAAGTGCTAGGCCTGTGTCTAGAAGAGTTGTGAGAGAGGGCCTCGGAGCACAAGGGGCTGTCATGTTCAGGTGTGAGGGGATTTTGCAGAGAGCGTAATGTGGCGGGGTTTGTGAATGGGATCACCTTTGCTCTTTCTCAAGTAACACAAATACAGGTTGGCCTTGCTCTCTTATTTAGTCCTGACGACTGGGGTATGTTTCACTGGACGCCACAAAAGGCTGAGACTGGGTCACACGGGGCCCAGGGCTTTGTTGCATAGAGGCTGCTGTAATCCTACTGCCTCTTCAGTCATCCGGTTCTGCCTACAGTCTCCGCACTCTCTGAAGGCGGGTCTCGGGCCTCCTTGTGGCCCCAGCACCTGGCACAGTGCCTGACACATTGTGGGTGCCCGTCGAATCTCTGTTGTTTGAGTGCATGACTACATGAAAACCATGCCACACCGCCACAGAAAAGAAAAATGGCACCGGTGGGTTTGGGGAGCAAGATGGAAGGGTGGAGACGTGCCCAGGATTGCCCACCTTACAGATCCCAGTAAGGGCCAAAGGAGGGAGGGATGGGAGAACACTGGGAAGCTGGGAGGACTTAGCATCAGGGCCGATTTAGGGGAAATGGTGGAGACCCAGAACTAAACACTCATGGAAGGAAGCTCCGTCTCTGTCCCCATTTAATGACTATCTGGTGTTCACATTCCTCCTTTCATCAAGCTTAATGAATTCCAGGGACTCGATAGTCCCTGTGACATTTGGTTTGCATAAAACTCCCAGTATCTGGTTGGGGGGATGCCCTCAGATGTTCTAATGGCCCGGCTTACTGGGACCTGGGCGGGCGACCCTGAGCCACAGAAGGAGTGGGAAAGAACTGTTTAGAAAGGTAGTGAGCTCCCTGTTGCAGGAAGTATGCCAGCAGAGGCTGCACAACCTCTTGTGAGAGGACACGAGATACAAGCCCAACAGCAGATAGGAGCTGAGATGGCTGACTTACAAGTCCCTGGCAACCCTGAGCTTCTGGATTCCCAAGCCCATCTCCCTCCCCTTTCTCCACAACTAACCCCACGGGGAACTATTTATTCTCTAGACCTGAGTGTCTTCATGTGTGGATTCTAGAGGATCTGCCTACTTCCAGGAGGGAGACTCCTCTATGGATAACTGAGGGACCAGGATCACCTGAACACCCTTCCACGCCCATCCCTCCCCCTCTCCTCCCGTTCCCAGTGTTCATCTCCGAGTCCTGGCAGAAGTGCCACCGGAGGTCACACTGGACATCCCACAGGCAAGCGGTGGTGCCAGGAAGGGAGAGGGACTGGGAGGGGGCCCCAGAGGTGGCATAAAGTGGCTTAGTGGAAACATACCCTGTGGCAGGGACTCGATTCGTGGTTTGCCCCATGAGCTGGTCAGTTCCCAGGTGGAGCACCAGGTGTGGCCAGGAAGGAAGAGGGACTAGCAAAGGCAGCATATTTCTTTTGGATGGACAGATGGATGGACAGGTGGTCAGCTAGCCGGTGGGTAATTGGCTGTATGGTTGGAAGCCCCCCCCCTTTCTGACGGGGCCCAAAGACTTGTGTTCCCGGTGGTGGACCAGCAGAACAGCATGCAGAAGGCCGGACTCAGGCCTCTGCCAAATGTCCGTTCAGTCTTGCCTGAGCTGGAAAACAAACAGCTTGCTTGGAGATGCCAGACGTGCCCCCGTGATTATTGCTAGCACAAGTACAGCATTCCGTGCAGACGGAAGAGGGTGCCTTCTATTCTCTTCGTGCCCGTAAGCGGCCGTGGTGTCAAGCTGTCCCCTGGCCCTTTCTCGACCACCCCCGGCCCCCAGCGCCACAGGCTGGTAGCCCTGCTCCCCCACAGACTCCCTTGCCCTTCTTGTGGGACCTTTGCAGGCAGCTGGGCTGAGGGAGGAGCTAGGGACACAGCTGAGATCATACAGAAGTTGCTGGTAGGAAACTCGGGCAGACACTGGTGCGACAGGTTATGAATGGACCAGACCTGCCAGGAGCTCCGAGATGAGAGAGGTGTGAGCTGTGGGTGCAGCGGGGTGTGGTATAAACTGGGGCCACGGGAGAAGACGGCGGGGCACCTTGCGCTCACTAGTATCTGCCCCCATCTCGCTCAAGCAGCTGTCTTGAAACGCCTCCCGCCATTTTCAGGCCTCCTTGAAATGGTGAAGACCCCAGCTCTGTTTCTGAGTGCCCCTGAGTATGTTAATCTATCACTCTGGGCTTCAACTGGCCATCTGTAAAGTGACAGAATGAACTTAGATCAGCATCTCTCAGAACCTGAGACTGTTACTGGCTATTTAAAAAGAAGAAAAAGGAGTTTGTGGTCAGAAGTCAAAAGGTTTCTTGGGCAAATGTTTGGAAAACCCTATTCTCACACTGGGTCCCCTTCTTGAAGACTCACAGTGCTCCTCAGCGTATCATGCTCCTCTGAGCAGTCCTGCAGGAGAGAACTGTGTTTTCTTTTTATTCTTGGACAGCTCAAGTTTATTTCACTACAGAATTTTTTTTAAAGAATTGCTGTTTTGGAGTATCTTCAAGGGTGGATAAGAACCTTTTGCATCGCGGGTCCGTTCAATTCCAGGGGTCAGTGTAGGCATTTCATGTTCATTTCCAAGCCACTGGCCATAGGGTGCACGGAACAGGAGGGACAGACATCGTGGGCCTACTCTGTTCCAGGTGTGTTTTACATATATCATGGTATTTAAACCTAACGCAAAACCCCGAAAGGAGGGTATATTGCACCCATTTAATAGATCAGGAATATGAGGCTTAGAGATGTTAGAGTACTCACTCAAAGGCGCATAGCCAGTAGTTGGCAGAGGAGAGCTGTGGCCCACGGTGTCCGATGCTGAGGCCTCTGCCCTTTCCTCCCCACCATGCGTCTCCCAGGAGGGTAGGGAGGCCTGGGCTTTGGGAACTAAGCAGAATGAGGCGCTCAGAGTTCTCAGCGCCAGGCTCTGCGCATGGTGAGTGCAGTGCATGGGGTGCTGGTGATGGAGATGCTGCCGCTGGAGGTGACTCAGTGTCAGAGCCCTTTGGGGCTGTTGCTGGTTGGGTTCTCTGGGAAGCGGACCCCGAGATGAAGGTCAGCATGCAGGGCGCACATGTACCGGGGAGCTCTTGGGACCAATACCTGTGGGAGGGAAGGGAAGGAGGCAGGCTTGCATGAAGGAAGAAGTTGAGGCCTCAGCTGACTCCAGGGGGCATCTGGAGCAGGCGGGGGGGGGGGGTGTCCTGCTCCGGGGGGGGGCCAGACATTTATACCCCTAAGTTGATCACCCACCTACTGTGGGACGCCCCTGGAAGGAGGCGAGACCTTCCCCCAGGCAGTTTTCTTCAGCCCAGGCCAGCCCTACGAAGGCTGAGAGTGGAGGGCGGTCTTCTGCGGGTGCTCCCTGCAGCAGGAATGGGACGCAGTCCCTCTCTGAAGGGGGTATGGGCAGCTCCTCATGGTGCCCACCACAGATGTCCGCTAGGGCGGTGGTTTTCAAACACGGATCACCTGGAGGATGTGTTAAAACAGATTGCTGGAAGCCCAACCCCTGGTGTTTCTGATTCAGTGGATCCAAGGAGGGGCCTGAGAAGCTGCATTTCTAAGGAGCTCCCGGGTGCTGCTGAGACTACTCCTACGACCCCATTCAGAGAATGACCATTCTGGCCTAACGCCCTCACATTCTGCGGATGGGAAAAATGCAGGCCTCTGGGAAAGGACCTGTCCGGGTCACACAGTGAGTGAGAAGCCAGGACGGTCCAGAACCCAGGCCTGCTGCCCGCTGCCTAGCTCCGGGCAGTCAGGGCTGAAATGACCAAGCCCGGATAACCCTAGGCTCCTCCCTTTCGAAGGGGCCAGAGGAGGCTGGGTGGGGGTGGGGGGGGGGGGGGGGGGGGCGGGGGGAGGCGGGGTGGAGCAGGTGCACGCTGTCAGCTGCTGTCACTGCTGCTGGAGCCTGCCCCTTGCTGGCTTGAGCACCCGTGAGCGGGCACAAGTACTGAGGTCTCCGGCCTGCCTCTTTCCCTGCTTTCTAGGGGCAGCGGAGCTAGTCCCGTCCGGCTCACGGGGCAGAGGAAACCCAGGAACACACCTTAGGTAAGAAAGATGGGCAGCCACAAGGCTAAATAAAGACCTAGGGGCCAGAGGGGCGGAGCGAGCAAGTGCGGGGGAGGGGGTCTGTTGGGAGGGGCACAGGGGACTGCGGGAGGCGGGGACAGACTGGGAGGCAAGGTCCCTGCCCCTTGGGAGCCTTGGGGAAGTAGGTGGGGGAGAAGGGCCTTGAGGCGGCTTTCTGGGTCATGTGTGGTCCTCTCCGCACCCACCCAGAAAGGAAAGTCCTGCATGACCTGTCAGGGCTTTTGGAGTTGTGTTTCCCTCCCAAGGGGCCAGCCTCCCCCAGGAGAGCAAGACGGCCAGTTAGGTTTCATGTGGTGGGTGGGGGCCTCCCTGCTTGAGTTGTTCCCCAAGACCAGAAGCCGGGCGGGGCCAAGGGGCTCAGAAGAACCTGACATAGAATAAAAAACACAGAATTTAAAGCCAGAGAGCACCAATATAATATCATATATCATATAATAATGTATATTACATATACTATCTGCAATCATACATATTATAAATAATATGATTATTATCATATATGATATAACTTATAAATAATATGTGATATAAATCATATGATTATATAGAATATATATAATAAAATAAAATATGTAATAAAATATATAATAAAAATAACCAATAAAATATAAGTATTCTATTCTATTCTATTCTATTCTGTATTTTATCTGGCTGGCCCAAGCTTCTTGCCTCACCAACAGAGAAAGCAGCGGAGAGAAATGATCCGTTCAGGATCTGAAAGCCGGAAGCTGAGACAGGCAGGACTGGCTTCCTGACTCCAAGTCCAGTGCTCCCTGTCCAGAACAGGCCGCTCCACCTCCTGAGTGCGGTCCAGGCCCTGCATCTCCATCCCTCCACCCTAGTCCCGAGCCACCCAGCCCGCCAGCGAGGGAGGTCAGGCTTGTTGGGTGCTGGTGCAGGCACCTGCTTCCACGTCTCCACAGGACTCCGTTAAATTGGCCTCCTTCTTCTCCCTTGCACTCTGTCCTCAGCTGGGATGTGGGGTCCGAGCATACCCTCTCCTACGTAAGGAAAGTACCTATCTAGCCCCTATAGTGTTTCCCTGCAGGGAATAATTATAAAGGCAGCATAAGAAAGAGATCTGAGGAGACCAAAAGAATGTGAGCAAAACACAAAGCTTGCGAAGGCCCAGTGCTGGTTGACCTGAATGTGAGTGCATCAGATTTTCCTCTTCCCAAATCCCGGACGTCAGAATTTTGCGGGGAAGGCACACGGGGATGGGAACAAAGGGCCACCTTAGAAAGCTTCTAGGTCAGTTTCATCTTCCTCGGCTAGCCAACAGCTGGGGTGGGCAAGTGGGTTGGAGGACATGTGTGGAGCTTTGGCGTGCGTTGGGTTGGCTGCTCAAGTTCATCCCGCAGCCTTGGGGTCCACGCCTGTCCCTGAGGGCAGGCTGGCCCAGACCCAGAACCCCACAGCCTAACCACTCACTCTTGGAGGCCTCTAAGACACCTTTTAAAAAAAAAAAAAGATTTTTTTTTTTTTAATTTATTTGCCAGAGAGAGAGAGAGAGAGAGAGAGAAAACACAAGCAGGGGGAGCAGCAGGCAGAGGGAGAGGGAGAAGCCGACTCCGCACCCATCAGGGAGCCCAACGCGGGGCTCAATCCCAGCACCCTGGGATCATGACCTGAGCCGAAGGGAGATGCTTAACCAACTGAGCCACCCAGGCGTCCCTAAGACACCCTTTCTGAGGGAGCCAGGGCATTCCAGAAGAACTCTGAGGTCAGCTGCCCTGCCTCCCCTGGCCCACACCCTGTGACTTCTGCACGCTCCCAGGGCTTACGCCGCGGTCCTGGGTGCCTGTGCGAGGCCCTGCTCCTTGAACTCACCACCTCCCGGGCCTGCTGTTTTGTAGAAGGTTCACAGTCTGGATTCTTCCAGTTAGATCCACGCGAACATAGCTGGTGTCGTGTCCTTACCTTCATATCACGTCTGGAGGCAAGACGAGCAGGTCCCACCGTTGGTGGTGCTGACTTTAATAACTTGGTTAAGGTGAATCAGCCAACTCGCTCTAATGGAAAGGTCTCCTTTCCCCTTTGTAAATAATAATTAATGTGTGGGGAGATCCTTGGGACTGTGCAAGTGTCCTGTTCCCCCACGGCCTCTCCCCCAGTGCTTGTAGCCTCCGTTGACTTGCTGGGCTGGTGTCAGTTCTATCACCGGTGGCAAATGGTGATCGACTACTCTAATTCCTTCTGGATTTGTTAGCTGGCATTCAACTGTGGAGGAGCTTTCCCTCTACTTTACCCCTGAGACCAGTGGCTCTAGACCCAGGTTGCATGTTTGAATTACCTAGGGGCTTTTAAAAAGAGGACCAGTGTCCTTCCCTCAAATTCTGATTGATTTGGTCTGGGTGGGGCTCAAGCAAGGATGTGTTGTTAAAGTTCCCAGCTCATCCTGGTGTGTAATGGGGGCTGGGAGTCTGCTCTGGAGGCCAGGAGAGCCACGGGAGGGTCTGGTGAGGAGTGAAGGCCCCACTAGAATTTCAGAAAGGTCTCTCTGGTGGCAGGGGTGGTGCTTCCAAAGGGGGGGCCGGGCTGGGGAGGGCCGAGTGGTAAGGATGCTGTTGCAGAAATCCTGCTGAAACACCATGGAGGGGAAACCTAAGGAGTAAAGTTCATGTTCAAAGGCATTTAGATGCTGTGGTCTTGGGAGCCACCTTTGAGGAAGTTGTGGGTTGAAGATAATATAAAATTTAATCAACAACCTCTTTTTTTAAAATTATTTGTTTATTTGAGAGAGAGAGACACAGCGAGAGAGGAAACAGAAGCAGGGGGAGTGGGAGAGGGAGAAGCAGGCCCCCCGCAGAGCAGGGAGCCAGATGCGGGGCTCGACCCCAGGACCCTGGGATCACGACCTGAGCCGAAGGCAGACGCTTAACAACTGAGCCACCCAGGTGCCCCAATCAACAACCTCTTTAATCTAGGTGGTGTGGCCCAGCATTTCAAGCATTTTCACAGCCTTTAAAACTTGCATTTGGAACCATCTGGGAGGGCAGAGAAGGGCTGAGGGGGAGGGTGGGGGGAGGTGCCCGCCCCAGGTTGGCTCTCCAGTTCCCGGATTGCTGAGTGGCCAGCCCTCTGGCCCTCACATGGACAGTGACTCCTTGAAGACGCAAGAGGGAAAATGCTCTTTTTGACGTATGACCCTCATTAGTTTTAACATTACTCATTGTGGTTGGCTTCATTGTACTCTTTGTTTAAATTACACACACGTATCTATCAAGAGTAGTGGACAGGTGGGAGCCCAGCGGGGCCCTAGGTTTTGGGGAGGGCATTCCACTGCTCAGTGCCTGGACAGTACTCATTGTGACCAGACAAGGTGATGGCCACTGGGGCCAAGCCCACCACCCTGGGACAAATTCCAGGGCAGCTCAGGAAGGCCGATGTGGGGGTAATGGGATCTGGCTGGCACCTCTCCTTGGAAGAATGGGGTGGAAGGGCCTTTCCTAGGGCATTGGAAGCCTTCCCCACTGGGCTGCAGCTAGGGGCGCCTGGGTGGCTCAGTCGGTTGAGCGTCCGCCTTCGGCTCAGTTCATGAGCTCGGGACCCTGGGATCAAGCCCCTCATCAAGCCCATGTCCTTGGGCTCCCTGCTTAGTGGGAGTCTGCTTCTCCCTCTGCCCCTCCCCGCATCGTGCACACGGACTCTGTCTCTCAAATACATAAAATTTAAAAAAGGGAAGGGCTGCAGCTACGGTTGCTGGAACGCTGACCCGGGGGTTGTTTCATGGACCCTTTCCCTCGGTCTGGCAAACCTCTCAGGGAATGGCCTGGCCTCGAGCACCGCTGGGAGGCTGGCCTGCCCTCCCTATTCCTCCGGCCTCCAAGACTGCCTTCTGAGGGCCTGCTGCCCAGGCCCAGAGCACGTGACCACGGGCACTGAGCAGAGTCTGGCCCGGTGTCCCACGGCCCTGGCTCACCTCATTCCACCAGGGAGCCACTGTGACTTCCCTCGATCGACCCAAGGCACCTGGGGACCCAGGCATGGGGGTCGTTGGGGGTCATGCCCTGGGGAGCACCCAAGAGCCAGAGGGCCAAGACCTGGGTCAGTGATTCTATGTGATACAAACAAGGGCCATGCAAGGCGCAGACAGGGTGTTCCAGGTAGTGGAGGAGCGTGGGGGACGGAGGCTGAGTGGCAGCCCCTTGGGGGAAGTGGCATCTGGGTAGGGTCTTGAGGAGATGGCTAGGACTTTCCGGGGGAGGGCGGGGGAGTAGCCGAGTAGGGAGCATAGTACTGTCTCCCCAGGGAAGCCGGTCTCCTAAGTGGCCCCTTGTCAACGGGAGCGTGCCAGAAGAGGGGCCCAAATTCCCAGCTTACATCTGTGCCTGGAATGGGTGTCTGGTACAGATAATGCCCCTCCTCCATTGCCAACATGAAGAAGCAACTGTACCCCTGAGTTTCCCACTGTCCTCGCTGTGCGACTCTGGGCGAGTCCCATCGCTTCAGTGGGCCTCAGTATTCCCGCTTTCTACCAGACTCTCCGGGCTGTAGCACTTCATGGGCCTGGGGTGATTTGTGGGGCCCAGGCTCCCATTCACAGGGGCGGAGCTGGCTGGGCTCAGTCCGGCACCACCCTCTCCTGTCCCCTGTTTTTTGGGGTCCAGCAGGAGGTAGCACCAGGGTTTTGCAGGCTGGTGAGCAGAGGAAGTTGACGGCTCTGTCCAGATCCACGTGCAAGGTCCCCTGAAGAAGGTGTAGGCAGTGAGAGGGACGTCTGGCCTCTAGCTTTGGGGCTGTGTGACCCTGGGCAAGTCACTTCCCCGCTGGGTTTCCAGTTCGTCATCTGTTGAAAGGGGCAAGGCCTGCCCTGGCCCTCAAAGTGTCGTTGGGTGGGCTGGACTTGATGGCCTTTGAACCCCGTGCAGAGCGGTTGCTGGACGTGGGGGATGGGCGCAGCTAGTTCCATTAGGAAGTAGAATCCTGGGTCCGGCCCTGTGTGGGGCCATTGCGGATCTGGGGCAGCGGTTCTCCCTCGTGGCAGGGCAGCAAGATTTCGTTTTCGTTCTCCTTCCTCAGCTCTTTATCCCCATCGAAAGATGAAATTGCCTGCCGCCCAACCTGGGGGAACGCTGTGAGCTTTTATGAAGTCATACTTGCAAAAACAGTCTGGCTCTGGGAACGGCTCCTTTCTTTGCTGTTCTGGGGCTCCTCATGTCCCCCACCTCAGGTGGGGAGCTGGGTAGGATCCTCTCCGAGCCCGTGGCTTCAGAGGTCCCTCCTCTGACACTTTGCTCTCCCAGCCGCAACTCTGTTGCAGAAGCTCAGCCCTGGGCGGGGAGGGGGGGTGGGGGGGCGGGGGGTTGGGGAATGGGTCACGCCCCTCTGCCAAGCCTTTGCCACCTGGCTTCTGCAGGCCATGGATGCACCCGGAAGGACCAAGCTCTTTGCTTTCCTTGTAGTTTTCATCCCTTTCTTGGAGAATGTCAAACCGAGAATTGCTGTTAAGAAGAAATCAATATCTTCGGATGGAAGAGAACTTGCTGAATTTACAGCAAATCAATTCGGTACAAATTTTCGGAGAGCCTGCTGTGGGTGGGGCCCTCCACCCTGGAGGAAATCAGAATTGAATCAGCCCCTGCTGGGCCACAGAGGAGCTCCAGGGAGGGCAGGAGGGGAGGGAAGGGGGACACAGGCACTAATAATTCCTATTTCAACTGAGGAGTGTTGCCCAACCAGAAAACCGCTTACCCCTCTGAGCCGCCTGTGGCCTGCTGACAATAACACCTACCTAGGTTTGGTGCACAGAACACAGGGAATGAATAAATTCATACATGTGAAAGGACAGTGACTGTGCTTTCCTATTCATAATGACCGATGTTAGGACAACGGTACAGGAGAAGGAGAGGTTGGTTCTGACTGTGGGGTTCTGGGCACGTTTCTTGGAGGAGGTTGGATTTACACCTTGAAAAACGGTGTAATATTTAGTAATAAGTTTGACTGTTAGTACCAGAGAGATTCAATATAGCAAATGGCCTCAACAAAACACAAGACTACTTATTTTCACAAAAATATCGAGAGGTAGGTGGCCTAGGGCCAGCAGAGCATCTTCATGGGGTCAAAGAGCCCTGGTATCCTTCTGTCTTGTTGCTTTTCTATATAGCTTCAATCCCAAGATTACCTCATGGTCCAACATGGCTGCTCCAGTTCCAGCCATTATATCCACATTCCAGCCACCGGGCAGGAGGAAAAGGGAAGGAGAAAGGCAGGCACATCCATTCCCTTTAAGAAAATGTCTTTGAAGTGGCACTCACCTATTGACTAGACATTAGTCACATGGCCGTATCTACTGCAAGAAATGCTCTGAAATGTAGTTTCTATTCTGAGTGGCCCATGGAACAGAGGGGGCCAGATAATGGGACCAACAGGCCACGGCTGCCACAGCTGAGTGGTCTCCAGTTCTCATTCCTTTTTGCTTTAAGGAGACCCCTTTCCGTCCCTCCTGTCTGGTACCCAGAGGAATGAGCCTGCGGGGGGTTGGCTGGCTGCTCTGGATTCTGACTGCCCTGGGGAAGCGCATCAGGCCGGAGGACCCAGCTCTGCAGGGAGCGGAGGGCTGTAGCGTGCCGTGGCGTGCTGCTGTCAGTGGGGTGAACCCATGGCTCTGAAGATTTTGCCGAGGCCGGGGCGGGGGGGGGGGGGCCCTCTCTCACCGAGGCTTCTCGGAGGCCCCAGGTGGGAGGGCAGCGGGAGGTGCTGCTGCGGACTCAGTCTTCCTCTCCCCGGAGGCGGGGACAGAGTCTTGCTATCTCCTGGCCCCCCTCCGATTTCCCCGCAGACACAGAGGCGGCCTGGCCCGGCTCTGGGCCGCTCCCCCGCAGAGAGAAGGAAGCCTGGGGAGGAGCTGCAAAGAGACGTGTGTCTGGAAGGGATTCCACCCGTTGCCATCCCCGGCCTGTCCGGGCTTCGGGAACATGGAGTGTCCTGTGAGCCTCCTGGCATTCATCCCCCTGGGCCCGCGCTGCTCGGCTTCCTACGGTGGTCTCCTCACACAGCTCAGGCCTTGCCCTGGCCCCGTATCTGCCTTGCCCCCCATAACACCTTTGCTTACGCTGGGCCTTGGCCCGGAAGACCCTCCCCACCCCGCCTCTCCAAGCCCAGCCCATCCTCCCTGTTCCCCCCACCGTGCTTTCTTTATTCAGTGCCCTGCTTCCACCCCACGTGTCGCATGCCACCCCTCCCTTGGAGTCCCCTTTGACCCAGCACACCCTCTCCTAATGGGGCCACTTTGGTCTTGGGTGTAGGGATTTGGCAGCTGTCCTCAGTGCTGCTCAGGACTGAGACTCTTGAGGTAGGGGGTCTCCAAGTGAGGACCCGGCCCAGAGCAGCAACTCCGCGGGTAGATGCTGCAGGAAGCCGGGCTGACAGCCCAGCCCACCTCCCCCCGCCCACTGAACGAGAAGTAAAGACCCAGAGTGTTTGCTCCCGGCAACATGGTGCTATGTCGCTAGAGCTGTTAGGACCTCCCCAGGGAGACGGACGGACTTCACAGACTTGGTGGGCCCGCGAGACACTCTCAGCGCTGTGTAGGCCATTGTTTGCGTGGGACACACACAACGAGTTGCAGATAAGCTCACAGGAACAAGCTGTCTTTGGTGAACGCGGGGACTCCCTGCAGCGCCACCCGCCAGCCCCGGAGCCCCGTCTGAAGCCTGGCCAGGATGGGAAGAACACAAACATTCTGAAGGGGAGAAGCAGTTGTGAAACAGAAAGTCCTCCAGGCCCCCGTCCTTGTCCTTGTAAACTATAAAGGCCTGGAAACCGGCTCCCCACGCCGCCCGCCCTGCCCCACTGAAACACTAGAAACTCCACTGTGGCTGGGATCGCAGCTGTCCACTTCACTGTGGCCCAAACACACGTGTCCGAACCTTCAAGGTCAGTATCGTGGCACTTCCTGGATCAGAAGTAAAACAATCAATCCTTAGATCCACTTTCCCGGGGCCCACCTCTGAGTGCGTGCCGAGGACCTCCCACCCTCCCCTTCCCTCCTTCCCTCCCAGGCCCCCATCGGGTGTAACCCACCCGTCTGACTCCGTGTTCGCTCCGCCACACCCTGGCTCCCCTCATTACCATCGCTCTGCTCATCCTCACAAGACTGGGTTTTCCCCGCTCTGCTGTTGCTGAAATGTACCCGTTAAACACTTGCTTCAGGGAGAAAAGTCTATCCAGGACTGTTTTTATACCCTCACACTCACATGCCGAAAGAAGAAATTCAGAGCTGAAAGGGACCTATCTGAGGAACTTTCTCTAGGACTAAAATCTTAGATGTAGCTCAGCCATGTTTTTTGAGCATCTCAACTTTTTTCTCCCGATGCCTTGGCAGTTTTGTTTTTTACCGACATATACTTTACAGACGGAATAGTATACTTGTGTATAGCTTGGTGCGTCTTCACAAACTGAACATACTTGTGTGTTGTTCGATCCTTTTCCAGGTCCTGATTTGTTAGAGTAAGATTCCATCAGGAGGGCATGCCCCACCTGTGGGTACTGGGTCAGACTCTGTGTTAGACTCACCCGTCCTCACAAGAAGCTGGAAAGCAGGTTTTAACTCTCCCTTGTGCAGAAAAGGAAATACAGGCTCGGGGAGGTGTGGCCCCCTGGCTAGTCAGTCAGAGGGCAGGGACTCAGCTGCCCACACCCCAGCACCAAGTCTGCCCCCTTCCTCCTCTCCCTTCCCCTGCCCATCCTCCGGCACGCCTCCTTGTACTGCAAGACCTCTCTGGCCTTACTGGAGCTGATATCCCCGGAGTGTGGTACCCAAACAGTGGATGGATGGACAGAGGGATGGATGGATGGACAGCGATGGGGGCAACAAGGACAGCAAATCGGTATTTTCCTTCACCTGGCGATATAGAGGCCTGTCCAGCTGGGGATCCTATACTCGTGTCTTCTCAAGGTCAGGCAGCAGACACCGCCCACTTCCTGGCTGTGAGCTCCCTCCGTCTGTCTGCTATGAGACCAGCACCCACATATAGCAATTCTCCAGTAAGAGCACTTACCAGGCGTCTGCTGTGTCCGCATCATCTGCGTCAGGCTGGTCCATCATTTGGAGATGTAACGAGCAATCCGAAGGCTGGAGCTGGAGCAGAGCCACGGAGGCCCTGCCCTGCCAGGCATCACCTGTTAGCAGCCAGATGGCGGCGTGGGGGCCCTGGAGGAGATGCTGGGAATCTGGGGGTGGGGGTCTCCGGGGCCCAGGCAGCAACTGCACAGAAGTATTTCAACACTTTAACTACTGGCCTGGGCATACCAGTGCCTCCTGACTAACCATCAGCCCTGCTTGGAGATCCCATGAAGGAAAGATCTATCACTCACTCCCAGGGAACTTGCATCCCAGCTGTGGAGACAGAGGGGAGGTTCACAACTGGAGAGAATCAGGTCTCGAGTGCTCAGTCCATTGTGTGTCCACACTCATGGGACCGCAGGCCAGCTACCTGCCAGGCCCTGGAACGTGCATCCAACACAGTCCCTGCCCTTCGGTGTGTGATTTTCCAACTGGAGGAAGGCAGCTAAACAGATAAGCACAGTGTCACCTTTTGAGTTGTGCTGAGTTTGGGATCGCTCTAGAGCATTTCATGGGAGTTACAAAGCCTGAGAGCCTTGCAGAATTTTCTTTTCTAATTTCCTGAGTTTCAGATGAGGAGCCGGGGTGAGTGGTAGAGAAGTCACACGTACTAGGGTGGAGGACAAGTGGCAAAATCACAGCCCCTCACCTTCTTCCCGGCGCCCTCAGCTGCTCACCCATGTCCCACATTCCTGCTTCTCTCCTGGAAGCAGTGGAGAAATGGCTGTGGGGTGACATGGTGACAGTTTGACAAAGGGGCAGGTCGCAAAACTATAAAAAGCTAATGGCAGCAAGGACTGAAAAGCACGACCCTCAGGGGCTGTTAGCGTAGGGAAACCTGCCCCACTGTCCCTAGCGGGCCTGAAGGCGACTGTCACAGTCCACGTCTGGTGTTCCCTGGGGTATCAAGTGACGTGCAATTTATTTGCTGCTTATAAGCTGAGTGCAGTGTTTTTAGGAAGTTTTACAACTAAACTGGCAAAATAAGTTATTTTGTGAGCTTGAGTTTGGAGTGGTCTTCAGTTGCCAGCACATGCATTTCTGTGGAAGCCCCTGTGTCCTGGCAGCATCTGATAACGGCTTGTCAGGAACTTCGTAGAACGTCTGTGAGAAGTCACGAGAGACCTGTAGTCAGTTCTAAAGGTCCAGTTGCAGCATAGTGAAAGCACCCACTGATCCCGCACAGGATCGCCTTTCCTTACTCCAGCCTGGGCACCGTTTTCAAGGAAAGTGGATTTGGGTTGTAAGTGTCTCTAGGATTGGTTCATGCTCCGGGGACGTAAGACCCTCAGGCTTTTTGAAAACAGAGATTCGGGAATGGATGGTCAGGTTCCCAAAGCAGCTGGAGGCCCCTGCCCACCCTGAGAGGCGCCCCACTTGCTAAGGGGTCCGGGGGTGCTGGTAACCCCTGTCCAGACTCCCCAGTGACCCTGCTTCTTTTCGACCACACTGTGTCTACAGGGAAATTCCAGACTTCTCCAGAGACCATCTTGGCTGCTTGGAATCCTGCTCTTTGACCTTTCCGGACTGGCTCAAGCTTGGGAGGAAAGGAAAGTAAATAAATATAAATCTGTTTGATCACACACAGAACAGTTATCTTCCAACAGGAAGCTTCCTGAGGAAGAACAGCGAAGGGGTTTGGAATGAGAATGTACTATGTAAGCGTCAGCCTAACCATGCCTCTGCTTGTCATGGTTGGTGCCTGGTGTGCCTGAGATGGAGCCTTGCTGCGAGTGGCATCTCAGCCGTGCCGGGCCCCAACACTGCCCTTCTCACCCTCCAGGGGGGGCCCTCCCTCCGGACCAGCAAGAGCAGCTGATGGGCCTGGCCCAAGCAGAGGAGGAAATGGGCCAGTGAGCCAGCCTCCCTCCATGGGTCGGGTTTTCCTCGGGACTGAGGAGGCAGTATTCGGGGGGGAACCAAACTCATCATTCCCTGTGGGAATGTCTTTTCACCCTTCAGAATCCTGAGAGGGGAGGGTACTTGTCCCCTGCGGGCTTTGGCTTGGGGAATCACTTACGTGGGACATCTGTCACTTCCCCTTTACATTTCTGTCCCTCTCTGGCTCTGGCCAGAAACTTTGTGTGGCCTTCAGATTGCCAAGAACAGTCGAGGTCCCAGAGATGCTCTGCTGAAGCTCAGGGAAATCCAGCGGCCTGTGGTCAGAAGCCCACTTGCTCAGCAGCTGGTCAACAGTCATGGGTCTCTCTCCCTCAAACTCTGCCTGGTAGCTAGTGTCTACTCTGCGTGGGCCAAGGGCTCCTTACCCTCACCACATAGAAAACTAACTCCACACTCAACCCCTCCCTCGACCCCATCCTTCCTTCTGTTGGACGGCTGAGGATGCAAAGGTATTCCACATCCTCCAGTCCTTTTACAGTTCAAATCAGAATCTCGGCGATTTTCTGATGGCCTTGGTGATGAACCTCACTGCACTTGATTTGGTTGAATTGATCTCTTGTCATTCATTCATTCACTCATTCATTCATTCCAGACACTTCTAAAGTGCCAGGCACTGTGCTGGCGCTAGTCACAGATGTGAGGGGGCCCAGGCTGTGCCTGTTGGGACAATGGCATGTACCTCTAACACTCACACACGGGGCAGGAAGAGCGCTGTATGCTGGCTAGAGGGGCAGCCCTCAGTGGGCTCCATCCGGACTTCATGTCCACACCTTGCCCCGTTTGTCAAAAATCTGGACAGTTTGCAAGAGAAAACACAGGTCACAAAATAATGGTCACTCTAAACAACGGAGCATCAGGAGCGGGGAGATGGGATACAGTGGGCTCTGCAGGTACCATATATTTTTAGAAAATGAAGTTCATTCATTCAGGATGCTTGATGGATAACTGAAGTGGGTCAGCCAGGAAGAAAACAGAGAATAGCAGCCCCATTTATGGAGTAGGCCAGAGCCTGGGCTAGCGCATCACATACGTCATTATGTGTGATCCTCAGAACAACCTGTCCAGTAGGTACTCTGCACGTTCCCATTTTACAGATGAAGACACAGGGTCAGAGGAATTACGTGGCTCACCCACAGTCACAAAACTAGATCCAGGATTCAAACACAGGTCTGTCTGACTCCAGTGTTTCTGCTAATTATGGCAGGGAAATGATTCCTTGTTTCCACCAGCTTCTTTTTAACCAAGGCCGGCTGGGCATTCACACATTGGCTGATCTAGCCTTTGAGCACAGCGATATATACTGAGCAATTATAAAGCAAGATGAGCCATTATATATTTTGTTGGTATTCTGGGAACTGGCTGTTGGCAATTATCTGCCAGGCTTTATCTCAGGTTACTAGTTGAAATCTCAGCCCCATACTTACCTTGCCCACAGAATAGCTCTGGAGAAGGAATGGACTAGAAGGCAGGTGACTGAAGTTGTAATCTGAAGCTTGCAGGTGATTAGCAGTGTGACCTTGGAGAAGTCACTTTTCTCCAGTTTCGGTCTCCCCATTGGAAAATGAAGGAATTGCAGCAATTCTCCTTCTAGGGCCAGGAGAGAAGTGCATGTGCATCAAGAAGTGTGCCCGAGGCCTTGAACATCATGGTAGGGCTTCATGAGATTATAAGACATGAGGACCACCCGTGGTCACCATGTGACCGTCAGCCTCCAAGGTGGCCGGCAATGAATCCCACCTCCTGGCATTCCCCCAGGGGTCGTCCTTTCCCGCAGTGAACCAGGGTTGGTCTGTGCGACCAATAGTCCATAGCACATGGCAGAAGTAATGGCATGCCACTCTTCAGCTCAGGTTATAAAAAAGCAGAAGCTTCCCTCTTGGGTTCTCTCTTGCTCATCACTGGCGAGGCTACCTTGTTGTGAGCAGCCTTGCAGAGAGCCCCATGAAGAGAAGAACTGAGTCCTCTTGCCAACAGCCCTGTAAGTGTACAACCTTCGACGCCGGTCTTCTAACCCTGGCCAAGTCTTCCATTCATTACAGCCCCAGCCTCAAGTGCAACCACAAACTCCTGAGAGCCTTGGATCCAGAGTCACTAGGATGAGCTGTTTCCGGATTCTTGATCTCAGAAACAGTGTGAGATGATAAGTGTTCGTTGCTAAATTTCGAGGCTAACTTGTTACATGGCAATAAATAACAAATACATCCCACACAACAGAATATTAGGCAGCCGTTAAAAATGGAGTTGTTTTCTGTGTATGATATGGAAAGATTTCTAAGACATGTTGTTAAAAGAAAATTATAATTATAAAAAAATACAGAGAGCTTTATCCCTTTTATATAAAATGCCATCACCACCCAATTTATTTTATAGGCATTTACATATGCATGTACTTACGCAGTGAATGAACCGTCATGAAATACCCACCATTAACATCAGTTTACCTATTAGTAGGGGGGTCAGAGAGGACACAAAAGAGGACTTTTTTAATTCAACATATTAGAATTAATTTTCAATTTTTACCACAATAGTGTGTCCATGTATTATTTATACACAATAAAAAGAGTCTTTAAACAAAGGGGTTGAATTATATGATCACTGAGGTCTCTTTCAACTTTATTTAACTTTATTAAACCAATTCTATTTGATATTTAAAAAATATTTTTATTTATTTATAAAACAGTTTTTAAAAAATAGTTGAATGCCAATTAAACAAACGATACAACATTTGTCACCTCTTTGTTGGCAAACATTAAGAAGTTTAATAGATCTAGTGTTGGCAAAGATGCAGGGGAAATTGGCACTCTCGTACACTGCTCCCAGCAGAAGAAATTGAGAATCAACCAGGAAAGCTGGTTAGGATGAGAATAAGATAATATCAACAACAACAAAAAACATACAACCTCCACTCCCTTTGAGGGCTCGAACTTCCACTCCTAGACATTCTTCCTCTCACATAGATCCCGGCAGGAGACCAGATGGCGCCATGTTTATTTACAGAGATGCTACCCTGCACCCAGCACCCTACCACCTACCACTCCCGCACCTCAGGGTGCTTGTGGTAGTGGAGATTGCAAGAGCCAAAACTTAGAGATAAATAATAGCAAGTGAAAACACACACTACAGAACGTTACATATATGATCCCATCAGGAATAGAAACACACAACACCATTTCATTTCCTAACATTTCCATGACAAATCATAGAAACAAATCTATAATGTACAAGCCAAAGTCATAAGGGTGAGTGTCTGTGTCTCTAGAGAAGGGAAGAGAACATAATGGAGGGTAATTAAAAGGGACTTAACCTTTATCTGTAATGTTCTGATTTGATTAAATAGTTATAAAGCACTAGTAAGCACTATGTAAGAAATGTATTTAAATATTCATGTGTCATTAAAAATTAATTTAGAAGGAGTCATTTGCCCATACCAGGAAGAACTTTGGCATGACGAGTAGGAATTCTGATATTTTAAGAGCAGTATATCTTAACGCTGGCTGGCTGAATATCAGAGTGACCTGGAGCTTTAGAAAAAAATGATGCTAATTCTGTCCGTGCCCAGCAATTCTGATATAATTGGTGCATGGCTCTGGCCTTGATGCCCTTCAAAGCCTTCCAGGTGATTCTAGTGGACCGTCAGGGCCGAGAAGCTCTGATTCAGATTAGCAGGCACTGAAAAGCTGTCCCGGGTGGTAGGACACCGAGGAGCCATAATGAGGTGGTCTCCTAGACTGGAGGCTGGCATAGAAAAAGGACATTAGTGAAATCCAAATAAAACCTACAAATTAGTCAATAGTGTGTGCCAACACTAAGCTCTCCTAGTGTGTGCCAACATTAAGGGAGTTTTGAGGCATGTACCCTAGTTATGGACAACGTGAACACTTGGGAAACTGGGTGAAGGGTGTAGGGGAACTCCGTACTAACTCTACAACTCTTCTGAAAACAAAAAAGTCCTATGTATTTTGGATAATTATTCTGATTATATTTTAATTCTTGCTCAATTGAAAAAGAATCTGTCAAGTGTTGTGTGTTTTTGAGTGTTATAGTTTAAAATATTGGGGGTGGCGTTTTGCCACATCTGTGCTCATGAGGTTTCTGGGTAGGAACAGTGGTCGAGCTAGAATCCCAGAACCTTCCCTTCCAGCCGGGGCCCAGAACTCATCACACTGGGCAAGGCCTCTGTGGAGCCGCACCCTTGCCTTCAGGGTCACGCGTCTGGCAATGGAAGATGCTACACAGAGCTCATTCTCCAGAGAACATTTCTCTCCATGTTCGCAGGGTAAGTTTCTCAAGAGTAAGAACTGCCCATGAAGCTTGCTGGTTGTTCCAGAATGAGTGTATTCCCACGGGAAGGCAGAAATCCCAGCACTTTTGAGCTGGGGGGGTCTCGGGGCTCATGGATCCGATATGCTCATTGTAGAGATTGGGAGAACAAGGCCAGAGAGACGGGAGGCCCGGCCACGGCTGCAAGGAGCGAGGGTAGGGCAGCACTGGCCTTCGCGTCCCATTCTCTTGGTCTGCAGGCGTAGGGCGCTTCCTGTTACGTCACCTCTGACCTTGCCCTTGACAAGCAGTGGTCTGTGCGAGGGCAACTTGTCTCTGGGTGGCAGAGAGCCCAGAACTGAAATTGTGGTTCCTTGTAACTCCCACCGTTTCTGGAGGAACGTTCCTCATTTTGAAGCACTTGACGGATGAGGGGTTTACTCTAGTTCCTCCGCAAGGCTGTGGGCCTCGCTCAGCTGACGTGGGTGTGCAGGAGCTGAATGGGCCAGATGGCCAGGGAAGTTCCCGAGTTTGTGCGACGCCTCCCCCTCAGCCCGCCAGACCACTCAGGGGCCTGAGGGTCTGCCTGCCCACCCCGAACATCCCAGCTAGGGCTGGTCTGGGGAAAAGTGGCCTGGGGAAAAGCAAGTGCCTCTAAAATCATTCGTGGCAAAGTACCTCTGATTTCCCTTGCTGGAGGAGAGAATAAATGATCTTGGCATGTGGCTTTGAGCATGAATGTAACGGGGAGATTGGGGTTGTGCTTCTCAGCCGCACTGTGCATGAGAATCACCCAACACCCCACCCCCATCCTGATTTCATTGATTTGAGGGCCCAGACATGGGTATTTTTAAGAGTCCCTCCAATGGCTTTAATAAACAGCCAGGGCTGAGAACTCTGGAGTGGACGGAAAGGGAGAAAGAACACTGAGCAATGAAGCCTATGTTGTATTATGTTTGCTAAGTCAAGACATTGTCTAGAGAGGAGGGTGACTTGGCCAAGGTTTTGCACACTGTTGGCCAATTACAGTCAAGTTTCAGTTGAACGAAGGTCTGTGGGCACCTAGTCTGGGCTGGGTGTGTAAGGAAAGCAGCATGTAAAGGACAGTCTCTTGCAGCCACTCACTGAACCGTCACCGGGAACAGAAGAGGAGAAGGGCCAAATCCCATTCCGCGGCTCCCGGGACTGAAGCTGGGGGCTGCGGTGCCTGGCTCCCACCATGCTCTCCTGCCCACTGTCTCCTCTTGCGTACGGCGGCCGAGCTGCAGGGGTGAGCGACTGTCTCCTTCAAACAGCTTGTCCTTTGGGAGGGAGGATAGTCCGGGTAGTTGATGGTATGGGCTCTGGAAGCAAACTGCTGGGTTTATTTAACTCCAGCTCCAAGGCTTCCTCCCTGTGTGACCTAGGGCATATTACATAATGCCTCTGTGCTTTAGCTCCCTCATCTGTCAGATGGGGTAATGAGAGAATATACGCCACGGAGTTGGGAGAGTCAGTGAGTTAGTGTGTGCACATAAAGTGCTTCACACGGTGCCTGGCACCTAGAATGCACTCGTTAAATGTTAGCTGTTGTCATTAGGTTTGTGGGCTCCTGGTTGGAAGGGAAGAGAAATTCTCTGCAAAGAGACTCTGTCCTACTGATGCCTGAGCAGTCTTCAATGTCACGGCGGCATACCTACCACCTTTAACTACCGATCTTCTGTATCTCCGACCACCTGCTCTCAGATGTGTCTGGCCCAGCCCCGTCTATACCCACACCCACCACCATCTGTGCTCAGCTCTCCCTTGCACCTGGATTCTGTCTGTGCCTGGCTCCTGTCCGAGCCCCAGTCCTGCTGCCACCACCTTGAGTTTGTATTCCAGAAGCATGCTCTTCTCAATAGTCAAGGGCAGGTATGTGTGGAGGGAGCAGACTCTAGCAGGAAGGAGTGGAGGTCTCGCAGATTCCTTGTGCCTGAAGAGGAAGGATACTGGTGAGCCCGGAGGTGATGTACTCACCCAGTCAAGGGAACTGCAGTGGGGGTGGCCTCTGAGAAGCAGCAAGGAAAAGGCCCACAGAAGCAGGTGAGTGAGAACTTTCCCACTCTCCCCACCTCCGCTTGCTCAGAGCGCCTACCCTGGGGAGGCCAGGGGCCACAGTTAACAAGATGGGGAGGAGGAGTAGATGCAGTAAAGAGGAGAAAGGGAGAGGCTCACCCTCTCTGTTATGGGCTGAATTGTGTCCCCCAAAAATCATATGTTGAAGTCCCAACCCCCAGTACCTGAGGCTGTGACTATATTTGGAGATAGGACCTTTAGAGAAATGATTAAGTTAAAATGAGGTCGTTAGGGTGAATCCTACCACAACGTGATTGGTGTCCGTATGAGAACAGGGCATTTGGACACCGAGAGACACCAGAGATTCGCGTGCGCAGAGGAAGCCCACGTGATGACACAGCAAGAAGGCAGACCTTGGCAAGCCAGGGAGAGAGGCTTCAGAAGGAACCAAACCTGCACACACCTTTGAATTCCAGCCTCTAAAACTGTGAGACAGTACATTTCTGTTGTTTAAGCTTGCCCCTCGCCCCACCCCCCCCACCAACCTGGTAGTCTGGGGTATTTGGTTACAGTAGTTCCAGCAAACTAATACACTTCCCCAGCTGGATGCTTCCGAAGGGTTAATACACTGTGATTTCTTCCCATGTACCTGTTGGCCATGCATATGTTTCTTTGGAAAAATTTCTGTTCAGATCCTCTGCCCACTTTTTAATCAGATTGTTTATTGCCCATTAAGCTGTATGAGTTCTTTATATATTTTGGATAATAACCCCTTGTCAGATACATGATTTGCAAATTTTTTTTTTCCCATTCCACAGGTTACCTTTTCCTTTTGTTGATGGTTTCCTTTGCTGTATGGAAGCTTTTTAGTTTGTTGTAGTCCCACTTGCCGATTTTTGCATTTTTTGCTTGTTCTTTTGGTGTCATAGCCAAAAAAAATCATTGCTAACACCAGTATCGAGGAAGCTTTCCCTACGTTTTCTTTGGAGAGTTTTACCATTTCAAGCTCTCGTGTTTAGGTCTTTAATGCATTAGGAGTTCATGTTTGCGAGTGGTGTAAGATAGGGGTCCAGCTTCATTCTTCTGCATGTGATTATCCAGTTTCCCAGCACCATTTATTACAGAGACTACCCTTTCCCCATTGCATATTCGCGGCTCCTTTGTCAAATATTAGTTGACTATAGAGGCAGGGGTTTATTTCTGGTCTCTCTATTCTGTTCCACTGGTGTTTGTGTCTATTTTTATGCCAGTACCATGCTGGCTTTTTTTAATTTTTATTTTTTAGAGAGGGAGAGGGGAGGGGAAGGGCAGTGGGACAGAAACAAAGAGAATCTTAAGCAGGCTCCGCGCTAGGTGTGGAGCCCGACGCGAGGCTCAGTCTCATGACCCTGAGGTCATAACCTGAACCGAAATCAAGAGTCAGCTGCTTAACAGACTGAGCCACCCAGGTGCCCCCGGTACCATACTGTTTTATAGCTTTATAGTATAGCTTGAAATCAGGAAGTGTGATGCCTCCAGCTTTGTTCTTTCTCAGGATTGCTTTGGCTATTGGGATCTTTTGTGATTCCACAAATTTTAAGATTGTGTTTTCTACTTCTGTGAAAAAATGCCATGGGAATTTTGATAGGGATTGCTTTGTACCTATAGGTGGCTTTGAGTAATATGGACATTTTAGCAATATTAATTCTTTTGATCCATAAAATAAGAGATCTTTCTATTTGTTCGTGCCCTCAGTTTCTTTCACCAGGGTCTTGCAGTTTTCAGGTACAGATCTTTCTCCTCCTTGGTTCAATTTATTCTTAAGTATTTTATTGTTTTCGATGCTATTGTGAGGGGTTGTTTTCTTTCCTTTTCAAATGTTTCATTATTAGTGTACAGAAATGTTCTGTATGTTGATTTTGGATCCTGAAATTTTACTGAATTCATTGATCAGTTCTAACAGTCTTTTGGTGAAGTCTTTAGGATTTTCTATATTAAAGATCATGTGACCTGCAAACACAGACAGTGTTAGTTCTTCCTGCCTGATTTGGATGTCTTTATAAGTATTAATATTAAAATGGATCATATGGGGGGGCGCCTGGGTGGCTCAGTCAGCTAAGCGTCTGCCTTCGGCTCAGGTCATGATCCCAGGGTCCTGGGATTGAGCCCCACGTCGGGCTCCCTGCTCAGCAGGAAGCCTGCTTCTCCCTCTCCCTCTGCCTCTCCCCCCTGCTCGTGTTCTCTCTCTCTCTCTTTAAAATAAATAAATAAAATGGTTTCGTTCTGAGCTTCTTGGCAGCCAGGATAAATAGCAAAACATGGAACATTTTATAAAAGATATGAACATATTTTCTCAGGAAAGATGGAAAGATGGTACTTTTGCTGACACCAAATTTGAAAATTATTTTTCACCTAGGATTTACATAAGGAAAATAGGGGCATATGCTAGACTAATTTGTCAATAAAAATTTCATAGCAAATGCGGAAAATCACTTCTAGTTGTTTCTTATAGTGACTGTGAACAAAACTCCAGAAGAGAACATTAAAGCATAGCCCAGATGAAGTGAGTGCTGTGGTGGTTGAGCTCCTGCAGCCCAAGCAGGAAAGGCCAAGATCCTAAGGTTCCACCCGTGGTCGCTGGGAGAGCAAACATTTTTTGTAGGGAGTGGGGCAGACACCATTTTCAGGGGTGAAGCTCCAGGAAAGCAAGGAAGTGGACATGGCAGACGCTGAATCTGTATTTAATTAAGTTGGTGAAGGTATGGTAAAAACCATCTAGTGACTTTCTATTTCCAGTGATTTTTGTCCTTCCTGGCACATAAGAGGAATATTTTCTGTTGCCATGTATCCCTTCTCCTGCTGCAGCAAGTGGAGGAGGTCTTGTGTTGAGAAGGGGGAGACACAAGATTAAAGCAGCCTGCTTTGCTGGGTCCCTTCTTAGAAGACAGTTGCTCTAGAAAGTCACAATGACCTGTAGTGGACTTGGCTTGGGTGAGGAAAAATAAACCAAATCTTTGTTGTGTTGGATTGGGGGCTGTCTGTTACAGCAGCATAACCTAGCCTATTCTAACTCCTACTAATACAAGGGGGAGGAGTCAAGAGAAATGAAAGAGGCAGCAGGGTGAAGAGAGCCTATTTTTAAGTGTAGGAAAGGCCCGAACATATTTATTGGCCGAGGAGAATGATTCAGAAGAGGTGGAGAAGTTGGAGCTATGGGAAAGAGAGGCGCTGCCTGATCATTCAGATCTAACACAGAACAGCGGGGGTATGGTTTCCAGCAGGAGGGGAAGGCTTACTGGTTCTGGTCCAGGATGGTGATGTAGGAGGCTCCTGAGCTCACCGTCTGCATGGACACACCGAATCTACAGCTATGGATGGAGCAACTCCTTCCGAAAATAATCCAGAAACCAGCTGAGGAACCCTTAATGTATCAGGTGAATGAGAAAACAGCCACATCAAAATGGGTAGAAAAGGCTGAGATATATATATTCTCACCATAAACCCCACCCTGAGCACAATGAGAGGAAAGATTGCCTCGGGACAAGAGGAGAGAGAACTTCTTCCTCGAGCACAGGGAGAAGGAAACCCATTAACAGTGAGAGAGAATTGGAAAGAAGGGGGGCTAATGGTTTTGTCTGCTGGTCTTGATTTCCTCAGTAAACGCAGGAGTGAGGGTGCCTGGCAAGAGATGGGAAGAAGCGGAAGGATGGGATTTGAGACAAAGGGACAGGTTTGGGGAGCTCCCAGGAGGTGAATCACGGGGTGGTGAGGGAGTGGAGGGACCTGCTACAATGGCTTAGAATGAATTTGTAGAAAAGTTGGTTTTTGGAAAATGGTGACCTTCCCTGGGAAATCTGTCTCCTCATAGTGGGGAAGGGATGGTCCCTTAAGCTCCCCATCACTGCTGCTCTTGAAACAGAGCTTGTGTACCCGATTGGTAGGGGTACTGTGAACAAGATCTCTGAATTGGATGGGCTAAACAACCTTTAAGTTCTCGTCCAACCTTGAGATTTTCTGATTCTGTCATCCTATGTATTGTAAGAAACTTAACAAAATCAAATTACTTCCAGCCTATGCAAATTATAGTGGCCTGTCTTTCAGCTTCCCCAAGGGAATGGAATTAAAAATGCTGTGCACTCAGAATGGCTTACGCGACTCCCGCACTCGCCTTCCAGGTCAATTCTCCTAAGTATCGGATAATTATGGTGGAGCAGATGCACCATCGTGCTGACTGATAAGTTAGCACGGTATTCATCTCTCTTGAGCAGGAATGATGGAACAGCTGGAAATGGCATCTCAATTTAACACATATTCTTTTTGTTTGTGGGTGACTTTTTGAATTTTCTGTTCCTAAACTCAGCATTTCCCCTGCTGACTCTGGGTTATTAAAGTTTTGTTCTCTTTAGAGAATTTTATTTTGTTCTTATATCTCGGAAGCAAATTTGCAAAGGAGGCAGCAGGTGACAGAGGAGATGTCCTCACTGACTCTAGCTCCAAGGGTCTGACAAATCTCGGACAGATGATGGGACCCCTATCTGAGCAATGGTTACTCTATATGTCCTGGGATAATATAGAAGAAACAAAGACTCTTCCAGTATCAGGATGCTGGCCTCATATTGGGACGGAGCTTTATGTTCCCAGCCTAGATCAAGGGGTAACTTTTTGAGCAAAGCTCATCATATAAGTCACAAAACCACTAACCATTTTACAGTTCTATTCTAGTCCATTGACTCCTGCCAACCACTTCCATCACCAAAACCGCCCGTTCGATGACCAGCAGTAGATACATTTTCAGGAGAACTGGGAGACATCAGTTTGTCAATAGGACCTCCTGTCCCAGTCTGGAGATGTTCGTCCCAGGAGGTCTCCTGTCTCCTAGTCTGTTTGTAGAATCTTGCGACATAAATCATCTGCCCAAAGACCTGAAGTATTTCCATAGGGAGTGAGGCTTTATGCTACTCTTTGGCATAAGAAATATTGCTTGGGCCTCCCTCAAGTCAGTGTCAGTAGATTAGGGGAATATCAACATTACATAAATTCTACATGTCAGGGGAGATGTAGAGGGAAAATGTTCTAAGATCAAAGGGAATGCAGATTGTCACCCTGTTTATAAATAATAAAGTGACATTGAAAAATAGCTTCAGAGTGCCTAATGATAAAGAACAAAAAGGCAGAAATGTTAATAAAAAACCAATCACTCACTGCTTGTGTGGGGAGGCAGAAAAAGCCCTTCACTTTTGGTTAAAGTTTTCCCATCAGTGCAGCCTAAAGTTATGTTGGTTAAACTCTTAATTTCATATTCCGTCTGAAAATATGGGGATTAAAAGGGGAATTTATTTATCGACACCATCCTTAACTATTTCAAAAATGGGTATTAAGTGGTTTTGATTAAAAATCCATAATCTACCCAAAGATACCCACGTAGTGAGAAGAAGGGGCACCTGCACCCCAATGTTCATAGCAGCAATGTCCACCATAGCCAAACTGTGGGAGAAGCCAAGATGCCCTTCAACAGATGAATGGATAAAGAAGATGTGGTTCATATATACAATGGACTATTACTCAGCCATCAGACAGGATGACTACCCACCATTTGCATCGACATGGATGGCACTGCCGGGGATTTTGCTAAGTAAAATAAGTCAAGCAGAGAAAGTCAATTATCATATGGTTTCACTCATATGTGGAATATAAGAAACAGTGCAGAGGATCATAAGGGAAGGGAGGGAAAACTGGGAAGAAATCAGAGAGGGGGACGAACCATGAGAGACTCTGGACTCCGGGAAACAAACTGAGGGTTACAGAAGGGAGGGGGTTGGGGGGATGGGGTACCAGGGTGATGGGCGTTAAGGAGGGCACGTGTGGTGATGAGCACTGGGTGTTATACGCATCTAATGAATCGCTGAACACCATATCAAAAACTAATGATGTACTATATGTTGGCTAACTGAACATAATAAAAACAAATCGATAATCCATATGATTCTTTAACCAGAATAGGAGAGAATCATGGCAGCACAACGGAAGGATGAAAGGATTGTGCCAGAATCCTAGCTGGAGCAAAGGCACTGCAACAGCAAGCAGCACTGAGCCCTTGAAGGCTCTAGAATCTGTAAGATTCTCCACCAGCCCACCGCAGTTCAAAGAAAGAGCTGGCTTGTGTTTGCCAGACAGGTACCGCGGTACGTGGGTGGTCCGCAGTGTTGACGGGCATCTCTGTAAGGTCCAGGGAGAAACTGGACTGTAGGAAAATGATGGATAAACACTTCTTCTGCCACAAGCACCTGGATAAAGTACAACAAAAATTATTGTAAATGAATATCCACGTGTGCCAGCAAGAAAGGAAAATCACCAGCCCCCAGAGCTACAGTGAGGCAGAGAAACGCCCACACCAGCCCCAGGAACGGAGGTGCGGGCGGTTGTGGGAATGGCGGAGGTCAAGGCGGGCCTGGTGCACCGTGTCGTCAGTTTCAGTCACCGAGGGCCCAGGTTCTCATGACCCTGTGGGGACAGGAAATGAGACCTTGGGCCACAGAGGGGAGGGAGTTAGAATGAGACCCCCGCTTGCAGTTGGCATTCTTGGAGGGCTACACCCTCAGGGAAAGTAGAGATCAGGAAAAAAACCTGTCTACTGGCTCAGCCAGAGAACAAGAAATCATGTCTGTCTCTGCATGGGCTCAGAGGGAAAATCCTCCCCTGGGAAATAAAAACTCAGGGCCTGTGTCTCACATAGATTTAAGTTTGAGTTTATACTACCCAGAAATCTAGGGGAGTCCCATGCCAAAAAACGGGTCCCAGACTGCGGATGCTTTTGATTTGCCTGGAAAAGTAAATACAGCAATACTCTAGATGGGCTAGTCCATAATCTAGGTTTCGTGGAATACACAAGACACCCTGAAGATGAGGAAAATACCCACTGTGCACAGGAGTCCGAAGACATAGTAAACAAAATGATTGGAGTGCCAGGAAGCCGGGATGATGGAAAGTCAGATATAGAATGCAAGTGTGTCTAAAATAAAGAACTTGCACACACTCAGAATGACATTTGGATACGGTTATTTGTGGCGGTTTATTTGTAATACCAAAATTCTGGGAACAATCCAGGTCCTTCTTTAGAGGACTGGTTAAGTAGACTGCCGTGTGTCTACCCAAAGGACTGCAATGCAGCTGCAAAAAACATGAAGAAGCTGTCTAGGTACTGCTCTGGAAAGATATCTAGGCTATAATGTTAACTGAATAAGGCCAGAAGCAGATCCAATAAATCCAATAAGATTTAATGTCTATAGTCCTCACTCTCGGACCACAATATCATAAAACGAAAAATCAATATATGTAATCAGTACACCAATTTTCTTTGGGTATTTAAGAACTGACTTGTAAATAATCCATGGATCAAGGAAGAAATAATATTAAAATTATTAAATATTTACAATTGAATCATAATTCTTTACATATTACATAATGGGATACAGCTAAAATGGTCCTTAGTGGGAAATGGACAACCTTACACAATATATTTTAAAAGTAGCTTGCATGCGGGCGCCTGGGTGGCTCAGTTGGTTGAGTGTCCGACTCTTGGTTTCAGCTCAGGTCATGATATCAGGGTCATGAGATCGAGCCCCACTGTTGGGCTCTGTGCTCAGCAGGAGTCTGCTTGAAGATTCTCTCCTCTGCCCCTCTCCCCGCTCTCTCTCTCTCAAGTAAAATAAAGTGAATCTTAAAAAGTAAAGAAAGTAAAAAGACAACCCACAGAATGGGAGAAAATTTTTGCAAATCTTCTGTCAGATAAGGGACTTATACATAGGACATATAAAGAACTATTACAACTCAATAATAAAAAGAAAAAGAACCCAATTTTAAAAAATGGACAGGGGCGCCTGGGTGGCTCAGTCGGTTAAGCGGCTGCCTTCGGCTCGGGTCGTGATCCCAGGGTCCTGGGATCGAGCCCCACGTCCGGCTCCCTGCTCGGCGGAGAGCCTGCTTCTCCCTCTCCCTCTGCCTGCCACTCTGCCTGCTTGTGCTGTCTCTCTCTCTGTCGAATAAATAAATAAAAAATCTTAAAAAAAAAAAATGGACAAAAGGCTCGAACAGACGTTTCTCCAAAGAAGATACACACATGGCCCATGAGCACAGGAAATGGCACATGGTGATGGCTCCACATCGCTGACCATCGGGGAAATACAAATCAGAGCCACCATGAGACACCACCGCACACCCACTAAGACGGCTACAATCAAACAGGTATTAGCAATGTTGATGACAACGTGGAGAAATCGAAGCCCTCACACACTGCTGGCAGGAACATAAAATTGTACCGTCACTTTGGAAAACAGTGTGGCAATTCCTCAAGATGTTCACCATAGAGTTACCATATATGATCATGCAAGGCCCTGCCATGTCTAGGTATGCACCCCAAAGCCATGAAGAGGTATGGCCACATGAAAACTTGTACATGAATGTTCATAGCAGCATCATTTATAGTAATCAAAAAGTGGAAACCACCTAAGTGTCCATCAACTGATGAATGGATAAACAAATGCGTTCTGTCCTTACAGTGGAATATTACTGGGCAGTGGAAAGAAATGAAGTAGAATCCATACCACAACATGGATAAACCTCACAACCACTATGCTGCATAAAAGGAGCCCATCACCAAAGACCATGTATTGTGTAATTCCATTTATATAAGATGTGCTGATGAGGTAAGTCCATAGAGACAGAAGGGACATGTGTGGTCACCTGAGGCTGAGGGTGGGGGGCCAGGAGGCATGTTAGGAGAATGGGTATAAGTTTTCTTTGGGCGTGATAAAAGGTTCCAAAGTGGACTGTAAAGCCATTGAATTATAGATTTCAAATGGGTGAATTAAGGGGCTCCTGGGTGGCTCAGTCATTAAGCATCTGCCTTTGGCTCAAGTCATGATCCCAGGGTCCTGGGATCACACCCCGCATCAGGGTCCCTGCTCGACGGGGAGCCTGCTTCTCTCTCTCCCTCTGCCCCTCCCCCTGCTCATGCTCTCTCTCTCTCTCAAAAATAAATAAATAATCTTTAAAAAAAATAAATGGGTGAACTAACATGATATGTGAATTATATCTTAATAAAGCTGTTGTTTAAAAAAAAAAGTAGCCTGTAAATGAGGGAGGTAAGCCTCCAACTCAAGAAATCAGCAAAAATACAAGAGTAAACGTAAAGAAAACAGAAGGGAAAAATGATATGAGCATAAATTAATGAAATAGAGTGATCTTTGCAAAAATCAATAAAGTAGACAAACCACCAGCAAGACTGCTAAAGAGAACATGAAAAGGCTCAAGGGGCCGCGTCAGGGATGAGAAAGGCGCCATCACCATGGCCGCTGCAGACATTTCAAGGATGATAAGAGGGTGTTAGGAACAAATATATGCCAATAAATGGGACAACTTACATGAAATAGACAAGCTGTATCTGTTATTTGAGAGATACTGGGCCGTTCAGGCTCTTCAAGATGGAGCAGATGAACTTACGGAGAGGAGGATGCCGAAGAGATGGAAACAGAATAACCTGGCCGAGGGAAGAGGCAGGGAGGTCGTGGTCCAAGGGCAGCCCGGGCAGAGCACCACGGAGGGTGGCAATTGGCTGTGAGGTGCACCAGTGGGGCAACGGAGCCCCAGGGAGCCCCACGAGGGACAGCGCGGGTCTCTGGTGGCCACGTTCCCGGGGCCTCAGTGTGGCTTCAGGAGGACCTTCCCACCTCTCATTCAGTGAGGAGACCTCCTCCTCCTCTGCCCTGGGTTGTTGTCGGCTCCACTACCACCTGCTGGGCACCTCGCATGGGCTCCTTCTCCTGTCCGGGTTTATTATCTCCTTCCTTCCCTGTCCAGTGAGAGAGTCCATCCAGATGATGCCTACGGTTATGACCGACACCAGGGCTCTCTGAGTCCGAGTTGTCCTCTCTTCTAGTAGCTTCAAGAGTTGTGAGTTAGGGATTGTTTGGCTACTTTGTTGGTCCCACAAATCCAAGTTACTGAGCGAGAGGGGAGTGGTGGTTCTCACACTGTGTTCCAAAGAACCCCAGGATACCGAAAAAGATTCGCAGAGGTCTGGGAGGGGTGAAGGGAAGCTCAGCTGTGGGGCTGAGGCCTCCTGCCGGACTGTCGTTATGAAGCTTGCTGGAGCTGTTTCATATTCCTGTGAAAGTGCACTCACAAAAAAGACTCAACTTGAAGCAATTTTGAACATCCCTCACCATCTAAGCTACCATCAGAAAATAGGCCTCAGGTCATTGACGGTTGATGTCTGGGGTTCCCTGCTGAGACTCGGGTCCAAGAGGACATCTGCTATGGGTTCATTTACCTACCATGGGCTGTGGAGCCCAAGAGTGGTCCGTGTTTGGTTTGCATTTGCTATGAGGCCTTCATAGCACTCGATGGATCCTGAAGCTAATTATTGATCTCAAAATCATTTGAAGAGCCTCAGAAGAATGTGAGCCGTACTTAACGTGGCTTTTGGCAGAGGTTTCTGAGTGCTGGGCATCCGCATCATCAGCGTCTACAGTGTGCTTACTCTTATACGAGGTTTATGGGGAGAAAGACGTGGGCATTGGAGGTGGGGGTGGCAGGGGCAGCCACATCCACACAAAGGAAGAACAGGCCAGCTCCTGAGGTCCGCTTGATGGGAACAGATGGCTGAATGATTCGAGAAGAACTGGAGGCATTTGGGGGTGAGAATTATGGAGAGAAAAGGCGTTGCGTAGCCAGGGCCCTGGAAGAGTTGTTGGATGGAAGGGTTTGGATTCCCACGTGGCTGTGGGAGGTAGAAGCGTGAGCCATGAGTGGGAAGGAGAGGACACGTCTTGGCCTCTAATGTTGCAAAGCCAGATCCAACTGTAGGAGCTGCCTGAACACTGACCGAGTTCCCTCATGAGGCATGAGCACCCACCTCTGCAGCCGTTCAGAGTCTGGATGACTCTTGGCAATATTGAGGAGAGAATGGGTGACAGAGGGTACGGTGGACAGGGTTGCTGGGTGGTGCCCGTGGCCCCTCTAGCCCTCCAGCTTCTGGTTAGGGGCGAGTTTCAGGTGAAGCCTCGGGTGCAGTGAAGTTTCGGGGAGAGAAGCCGGCAGGGTCTGGCCTGGTCAGAAGGGGCTTCCTTGGGCCTTCGCGGTCAACGTCAGAAACAGCAGGTGTGACAGCTGTACTCAGGCAGCCTCTCTGGGAGCCCCGGGCGGCGCGGCGAGGACACGACAACACAGAAAAGCCGGTGAGATCACAGCGGCCCTGGGCGTGAGATGCCATCAGGAGACGAGCCTGGGCCCCGAGGGAGGCCCGCGGTAACCAATAACTGGGGCCATCACACAGGCCTGGCCGCCTGGGCTCCGTACCTTCTAAGCAGCGCTCTGAGCGAAAAGCGCATTTATGAAAAACCCCATTCATTTCCTGCTAGAGATCTTATCTTAACCTGAGTTCTCGCCTCCTGGAGGATTAGCTGTTTCTTTTGAAGCCTCCCCTCTCTCTGAAGATGCTGAAGGAACCCTGGAGCGAGGAACGATCTCCATTTAGCAAAGCAAACCGTGTGTTCTCCGTATATTTTCTTAAGTACTCTTCTTTGCTGGTTTAAATATCTGAAGTCAGATACTGGGCCAGTTCAACACCGCACCATTTCCTATCACGTATTTTGGTTGATCTGAGAGAAGAACCTTAAAAGCTGTGAAAATGATCAAGGCTGCGCCTTGGTAGAAAGCAGCTGGATTCTGATATCGCAGATGTAAAGCTGTCTGAGATGCTTTTGTCTGCTGTGGCTAGGTGCTGCGGCTAGGTGCTCCAGCTAAGAGCACCTCTGAAAAGTCCAGGGAGGACAGAGGCAGGGCATCGAGTCATGTCTTGGCTTCTGGTAAGGCAGGCTTGCTGGTAACTACCCACGCCCACCGCTCCAGACCACAAAAATGGCTAATGGTATTCAGCGCTGCTTTCAACGGTCTATCCTCTGAAGATAGGAGGATCGGCGAAATCACCATCTTTGGAATAGGGTCATCGGCATCGTCCCTGGCCTGGACCCAAGGAAATTCTTCCCTGTAAATCACAGCCTTTCACTGACTGGAATGCTGAGTGTCCCGGGAAGAGAACCAAGGCTTAGAAAGTAGGAGCTTTGGTCCGCAATCCTGTGTGAACCCCAAGTTTTGGTGCAATGGGTGACCGTGTGCTCACCAACCTCAGACTGGGCCGAGCCCCAGCTGGGGGACAGAGAGCACCCCTGCTCCTGCTGCTTTCCCGAGGCTCTAAGAGGGGGCCGGGGCCTGGGTTTCAGGGCCAGGACAACCACCCCTCGGGCCCACTTGGGATGCTGGCCATCGAAGCGGCCTGAGTATGGAGAGAAGACAAGGTCTCTGAAATCACAGCACCAGCCCTGGGCAGATCGCAGCCTTGCTCCAGAACAGTCCTTCAGAGAAGCAAGGCCATCTTTACCTCTCGGCTGCGTGCCTGGGCTCTGTTCTCCTCCAAACCTGAACTCTCCTCTGCTCCCGTCTCCCCATCCCTGGAACCCCCAGACTCCATCTGCCCCACAGTGGTCCTCTCTCACTCTCTACCTTGTATTTAAGGCATGGGTCCAGAGCTGCTGGGCTGCAGGCTGCTGGAGAGCAGAGGCGGATGTACCTGAGCTCAGGAGCAGGGCGTGTGTGACCTCCATCCTTGGCACATGGCAGGGGCTCAGGAAGTTTTTGCCAAATAAAGGTCTGGGGTTCTAGAAGGTGAGAACTAGCGCATTATTCTCCATCTCTCAGGGCCAGTGCAGGACCTGACGTGCAGTGGGTGCTCCGTGTGGCTCACTCCGTGCTGGCCGGGTTTCCCACCTACCTCATCTCAGGGGGGCAGGTGGGCTCTGGGCCCCCTCTGGAATGGCGCTGCAGATGCGCTAGGTTCCCCGGCATGCCGAGAGGGGCTGTGTCATTCGGCGCCTGGAGCGGGTGATCTGCCTTCCGAAGTCTGCGGGGAGTTTGGCTCCACGGCTGCCTGGATTGCTCTCGGGTCACACCCGGCGCCAACACTTCTCTCCAAGGCTCATGGCCCAGATGGCTGGCCCCCAGCCCCTCCCTCGGAGAAGAAATAGAGCCAGAGCGGCTAGCCAGGGTCACAGGGCTGGCGGGGGGGGCGGGGGGGGCGCTGAGCTGTCAAGTGAGCGAGGCGAGCCAGGGCCAGGACGCTGCCCAGCGGCGCCACACAGGCCGGAGAGGGGCCTCCCTCCGGAGGGGCTGGGAGACGGCTACGGGCAGTACAGCCCCGGCCTGGGAAGGAGTGGGGAAGGCAGGGGCACTGGGGAGGAAGAGTCCCCGGCCCCCAGTGGGGAGTCTCCTGTCACGCCTGTGTTGGGACCCTCGCTGTGCTCAGTCTTTGGCTGGGGGCAGCCAATGGGAAGGGAGGCCTCCATTTCCCCATCTCCTGCTGCAGGTCTCCTGAGAACTGGGGGCCCTCTCCTTCCCAACTTGGGCCTACATTGTGCTTGGAGACCAGGGTCTCCCCCATCCCTGGTGCTCTCCTCTTTATCTTCACAGACATTTGCCCACTAAATCTTGTACATCTAAACTCGTCTTGGTGTCTGCTTCTCACGTATTCCTGCGCCTGACGCTGCATCAGCCGCCAGTGAGGGCCGCCCGTGTCACGGAGCAGGAAGGCACTGCTTCGGCTACAGCTCGTGTCTTCTTCCACCTGGTAAGAGACCCGACAGCTGCCAGAACCCTCAGGGGTCATGAAGTGCCACATCTCACCTGGGGTAGGAGCCGGTGACAGGTGGTCACCTGGACTCTGCTTCCTGCCTCCTCTGTGAGTCTGTTGGAAGGCAATACAAATGGCTAGAAAATTCTTCCTGACGTTGGTCAGTCCGCAAGACGCCTAACTCCCTCCTCCGGTGGTGTGACTGACGTAGGTCATTCATTCATTTCTTCTTTCTTAAAAGGAGCGTTACCTGTGAGGCCTCCCCTCTGATGGGGCAGGTCATTGACCCAGCCCCAGCCCAGGGCCTTTGCTCTGTGCGGCGGTGGCTTGACAGAGGCGAGCCTAGATTTGGGGGTGGCAGGAGGTAATGAGAGACGAGGAGGAGTATCTCCATCGAGGTTTCTGCAGCAGGCTGAGTGCCCCAACTTTCTCCTTGGAAATGAAACGGCCCCCTTTCACTAAAGAGAGGAAAGAACCCATAGGCTCCTGCCCCATGGGCCAGAAGTCAAGTCTGAGCTCTAATTCCCGGTTGTGCGATCTTGAGATATCGCTCAAATCCTCTTGTTTAAAATAGGATATTACTTACCTCACAGACCTCTTTGAGGATTAGATCGCTTGATGTTTTGTGAAATGTGCTTTGTGGGAGACAACCAGGAGCTAAAGCGGCAGTGAACTAAAGCTCGCAGTTATGAGCTGTTGGTCTTGGGTGTGAGTTTGGGGGTGTATGTGTATGTGGGTTGACGGTAACCCCTAAAAAGATATGTTCATGTCCTAATCCCTAGAGCCTGTGCATGTGACCTTATTTGGAAAAAGGGTCTTTGCAGCTGTCATTAATAGGGAGATCTTGAAATGAGATCATCCCTGATTATCTGGGTGGGCTGTACAACAGTAACTAGTGTCCTTATCAAAGACAAAAACGGTCCCAACCCAGACCTCAGCCAGGTGGTGGAAGGAGCTACGAAGTGTTTGTGGCCCGACTAAATCACCAGAGCTTAAGTGAAGATGAGCAAATCCTAATACAATCCTTCCTGCCAGAGCCATGGCACAAAAGCCCTGTTTGCTTTTGACGTTTGTGTCTTGGTAACTGGAAAACCTCATTTTGAAAGCAAAAGAGTCATAAAATAAATGAAACATCATGTAACATCTTGTATGTGTGAAGAAAAAAGGATAAGCTACACGGATGTTGATAGAAGCCTGAGCTTGGAGAAAGGTCCCATTCATGCCCGAAAGATCGAGAAAGCCTGCCCGCCAACCTTCCCCCTTCCCTCCTTCAAAACAGAGTTGTGAAGCTTGGAGTTTGTGCCAGGTATTGTATTAAGGGTTGGGGACCTAACTGTGACCTAGAAAGATGGTCTTCCTCCGCCCCTGGGCGTGCAGCCTGGGAGGGCAGACAGGTGTTTGACAAAAACTTAGACGCGTCATTGGAAATGATGATAGCGTTAACTGTTATGAATTGCCTTGGGGCCTTTGACAAAGTTCAGTGACCAGATACATGTGGGTCTATTTCTGGGCTCTCTGTTTGGCTATGGATCTGAATGTCCCCTTTTACCAAGTCTACACTGTCCATCAGCCGCAGGAAGTCTTGAAGACAGGGACTGCACATCCTCCAACTTCGCTCCTTTCCAAAAATCGCTTCGGTTCTTCTGGTTCCTCTGTTTGTGTAGCTCCATTTTAGACTCAGCTTTTCAGAATCAATGAACCATCTATCAAGAAGTCCACAGAGCTAAAGATTTTCCATAAACCAAGTGTTAGCCTTCCAGCTCTGTGTTAGGCCACAGGCAAATGATGGATGAAGTAAAAACTAGTTTCTTTTTTTTCCTTAGGTTTTTTTTTTTTTTTTTACAAGGCACTCTGAGAGTCTATGATCCTTTCACAGACAGTTTGAGGTGGCTGGTCGTTGAACATGGGCTAGAACTATTTAGAGCTGCCCAAACCATCCTCTGTGTATTGTCGCTTCTTTTCACTTGTCCTTAATAACCAAGGTGTAAGTGAAGCTGGAGACATGATACGGCCTCCACAACAGAATTCTAATGAGAGTGGGAGAAAAAGAAGCCTTTTGGGCGGCTGTGGCCTCGGTGCATGTGGTATGAACCTGCGGGCACAGACTGACAGATCCATAGACCCCACGCCCCTGCTCTGAGGGCCGATAGCCCGGGCCCAGAGCTGCAGCGTCCATCCAGAGATCTGGGGGCCTGCAGGCCAGGCGTGTGTGGCTGATTCCAAAATGAGAGTAGGTGAAGTGGTCCTAAATCGGGCCAGGCAGGGAGGCTGCCCCTCGCCCAGGCAGCTTGCATGGCCCTTGCCAAGCTCGGGGCTGGCAGAAACCTCCTTCCTCTGTGTGGTCAGCAGCAACATGGCTGCTCCAGGTCTGTCCTGCTTTGTTCAGACTGTCCCGGCTCCCCGTGGGAGTGCCTAGCCAGGCAGTCAGAGCCCGCAGGCTGCGAATCACCCTCCCTGAGCCCTCACCCTTGGGAGACATGCAGCCAGAGACAGAGAAATAGAAGGATGTCTGGGGCCTCCCAGGGGAGATAAATGAGGAGGCCGAAGCAGGCATGAAGCCACCAAGTTGGCCAGCAGGCCAAGCCTCCACCCCTAAGGGAGGCATGGAGGTCCTGAGAACTGATGGACAGGATTCCTGCCCTCCAGGGTCTCCTGCCTTGCTGAGGGAAGGAGAGGGTGCCTTCCTAGATAAGGGATCTAAGAATGCTCTCAATTCACAGAGGGCGGCGGCGAGGGGAGAGGGCAAAGCCACGGCTTCGGGCTTGAGACTGGCCTTAGTCACCGCCCGGTTCTGTGACCTGGGATGGTCACACCATTTCTCTAAGCTTGTTTTCCCTCACTGCAAAATGGGATATTCATTCTGCCAGGCTTTCAGGCCAGTTGAAAAATCAAATAAATCACAGATAGAAGAATGGGTAAACGGACAATCCTAATAGTAGACACCGATCAGTACTTACTGTGTGCCAGGCATGGGTTTAGGTCCCAAAGCATGAAATCATATGCACGAAATCATTGCATCCCCATAACACCTCCACAGTGGAGGTACTGTTTGTTATGAGCCCATGATACAGATGAGGCTCAGAAAGGTAGTGAATGCACTGAAGGTCAAGTGGTGGATTTAACTTGGGTCTGTCTGAATCCAGAACCTTTGCTCTTAACCAGGGCCTTCATGCTGCTGATGGAAATACTCTGGGAACTGCAGAGTGTTGTGTATATCTAAAAGTTAGGGTATTCAGCTAGTTTTTCTCCCACTGTCCTCATCTGTCCTCATCCGGAAACAAGCTGTGTTGGAATAGACTGTCTGCTCAGAGCCAGCAGCAGGGGAAGCTGCAGAAGAGAAGGTCCCCATGGGCAGTACACCCGTCAGCGCACCCAGGGGGCCTGGGCAAAGCCTCCTCGGGGGCAGGAGAGAGAAGGACACGGACCCATGAAGTAGTCCACCCCTGGAAGGACCCCATGAACTTCAAGAATCCAGTCTCATTCTAGAACAAACTCCCAGGGGTCAGTAGCCTTGGTGCAGGGTCTGATGAACCAGACGGGGCTCCTTTCATGGCTCAGGAAGCCAACGGGCAGTGTTATGTGCCTCCCAGAGCTTGTCTGAATCTCCCTCCACCTAGGCCCAGGGCTACCCGATGATAGAGACTTAGAGGGGCCTTGATCTGAGAGTGCATGGGCCCGGGAGCAAGGGGGTGCTGGGAGGGGGGTGCAGCAGAGTGACTGGCGGCAGGGTGGGAGAGGCTTAGGGTTGGAAGTCACTCCAGAGGTCTCTAAGCCTGGCCCTCCCATCTGAGGCTAAGCCTGGGGGGTAATTTGAAAGGGCTGGAAAGACCATCACCCTAATTACCTCCTTCACCGACCTGTCTCACAGGCTAAGCTCCTGCTCTCAGAGCTTCCTGACTTCGCGTTCCACATTGCCCCCTAGCAACTTGTTCGAAAATGCAGACTTACCTGGGTCCATGGAGTCACCAAGACCTGAGTGTGATGGGGTCTGGACCCAGTGTAGAGCAGCGGGTGGGCACCCGTCTGGGAGAAAATGGAAGGAAGAGCTGTGGCAAGTGGGAAATTAGGAAGAGGGAATTTTGGCAACTTGCTGGTTTCGCCCTGAGCTGAGTCTCAGAGTCAGCCTCCATGGAGACACGGGTTTTCCAGGGTTCCTCAGGTCTCCAGAGTTACCAGGTAGGAGGGCCTTCCTGCTGTAACAGATGACCCTACAATTTCCAGTGGCTTTGACACAAGACACATTTACTTCTTTTTTTCTTTTCTTATAATTGATTATTTAAAAGTATGCTTTAATGTCATGGGCCCTTCTCCACATCTCTAGGGACTCTTTTCTTTACATATATTTTTTGCCTTTCATCAAAATTCTAAGAACAAGTCTCCATACTCAATTCACATCCCCCCGCAACTCCCCTCCGACTCAGTCTTTTTTTTTTTTTTTTTTGGTGTATGGTACAATAAGGTATTTTTTTCCCCCAGAGGTAGCGGTCGATGATTCATCAGTCTTACATAACACCCAGTGCTCATCACATCCTGTGTCCTCCTTAATGTCCGTGGACACCGTTACTTCTTACTTATGGCTCAGTCTACTGCAGGGTGGGGGCCTCAGCTCCACACAATCACGCAGGGTCCCAGTATCCTTCCTTCACGGGCCTCCCGTCCTCACGCTGCTCAGGGCCCTCTCCACCCACTGGTGGATGTGGCACGAGAAGGGATACTGCCCAGGGGACATGTGTATGTGGGTGGCTAGGCACTGGTGATCATCACTTCTACCAACTTTCCATCTGCTGAACTCAGTCACCAGGCCACGCCTTTTTACAGGGGTGGCTGGGAAAGATCCTTTAGCCGTGTGCCAGGACGAAGGGGCAAACACAGCAGTTCCTGTCCCCCTGGAAGCCTTCTCCTTCCTTTTAAAAATGGACCGAGCACAGTTTGGGCTACCAGGAAGGCTGCATGGTGGAGGCGGCATGGGCTCTGGGCCTGGAAGGATGGTAGGCTTTTCCCTGAGAAGGGGTGGGTGTTGCGTGCAGAGGTACAGAGGTGCTCCATCCATATAGCCCCCATCCCTCTCCCCACTCCGGGTGGAGCAGTGTAATTTGGGAGGACTGGCGAAGGTAGCTTACCCCAAAGATCTCGGGCTGCCCAACCTGTCCAAATGAGCACAAATCTGATGTCTTCTCACAAGGACAAAAGGTGGTCAGTCTGTGAGTCGGGAAGGTGCTTTTATAGCTGATAATTACATATTCGTTGAGGAAAGGTAATAAAAATCATGCCTCTCTTCGTTTACTTAGATGTGATTTTCCTGCAGTCGTTATGTAATTACTGGCATTTTTCAGTAGCATTATTAAGAATAAATGGGCCACCGTTTCTCAGTTGCCACATCCATTCAAATGTGAGAAGTGCCTCGTTAGACAGGGAGAGCCGGGAGGAGAGGGGCCGTTCTCTTGGAGAAGACTCTGGCAAAGCCCAGGGCACAAAATTTCGTCAGGTTGTTTGGAATGAAGAGTTTGCAGCCGCCTTCAGTGCCGGGCTCGCACTCAGCCACTTTCCTCCCACCCCCCGGACACCAAGTGTCCCTGGTGCTGGCCTGAAGGCAGGCCTGCTTGCAATCTGAAGCACTGGGAAAGGACCCCCGAAAGGGACAAGCTGAGTCCTGTTGGGGCTTTTCCCCAGCTCTCCCCACTCCTTGATGGCCAGGGATAGAGATCAATATTCTTTTTCCCAGAGTATCATTTAAAATGGCAGGCACTATTTCAAAAGAGCAAATCTGTGACCACTTGGCACCGCCGGTGTCCAGTTATTCACAAGGAACACGGCACGCATTGCTGCGGAGCTTGGGGACAGGGGCACCACGGACGTCTGCTCAGGCTGTCCCAGGGAGGTGCCGTTCACACAGACGACGGTGTGTGCCAACTGTGTGGCTCGGGGTGGGTGGCCCTGCTGCAGAATCTGGGGCACAACAAAGGGGCCAAAGGAGGCAGCCAGGAAGCCCCTGGCCGGCGCCGACAGGCTTTCTCTGGTGTCAGCTGTCAACACGCGGGCTATGGCATTCCGGTGTCAGGACCTGGGAGCCATCCAAGCATGCTCGCCGGAGAAGCTGCCCGCGGTCACAAGAGGTCTTCTCCTGTGACAGTCTTCTCCTCTGGGAAGTGAGGATCCCTGGGCTAAGAGGGAAACCCCTCCCGAGGAATACAAACCTGGGGGCCCGGGGCGCCTGGGCGGCTCAGTCGGTTAAGCGACTGCCTTCGGCTCAGGTCATGATCCTGGAGTCCCGGGATCGAGTCCCGCATCGGGCTCCCTGCTCGGCGGGGAGTCTGCCTCTCCCTCGGACCCTCCTCCCTCTCGTGCTCGCTCTCTCTCATTCTCTCTCTCAAATAAAGAAATAAAATCTTTAAAAAAACAAAAACAAAAAACAAATCTGGGGGCCCCAGGGGGACAAGGGTTTTTGGGTGGGCCTTGAGGGCCGATGGCGGGGGACTGCAGCCTTTGATGCCAGAGCCCAGGCCTAGAACCTGCAGATGGAGCTTGATGCCAAACTCCCAGGGTGGACCGACTTCAGCAAGCCGATAAGGAGAGTTTATTCTTTCACTTACAGTCATTTCACGTGCACCGGGCCCTTTCCTTGTGCCGAGAACTGTGTCCATGTGCTGTATTATGTCATTAAATCTTCACGGAGCCCCTTGCCCCGTGACCTCCCTTTTGGAGATGAGGAAACTGGCGCCTGCGATCTTGGCCGAGATCCCCAGCCTGGGTGTGGTGGGACTGCGATTTGAGCCCAGCCCTTCTGGTCCCAGAGCCTCATCTCAACCATTATGAGCCTCTTCGTTCAAGGTTAACTGAACAACAGGAGGGCGACGTTGACGGAGGTGGGGGTGGGATGTCTAGGTGCATCTGTCCGGGACACCCGGATCCAGCCATCTTTCGACTCCTTGACATCCTTCCCCCTTCCTCCTTTTCTATCCACACTCCTCTCATGCTTTTTCATGCCATACTCCTCTCTTCCAACCAGGCTAGTCCTTACCCCCCTGCCTCGGAGCAGGGGCACTATTTCCCAGAGCCCCACTGTTTTCTGTCCAACAAGAGCAAATCTTGCCTTTCGGACTGGGTGCCAAGTTCGCTGCGCAGGCTCATGGTACTCATGTATTCATTCAACACCTGTTGAGCACCTATGCTGCATCAGGGACCGCTGCAAGCCCTGGGATTCAAAAATGAACGAACTGTGGTCCCTACCCTTAAAGAGCTGTCTACTGGGGAGACAGACCAATGAATAGAATGGGATAGATCAGGTATGCCTAAAACAGGGCTCTTGAAATCGATGTGCCAATGAGCCACTTGAGGATCTGCTGAGGATCCGGTTAAAATGTCTGGGGTGGGACCTGACACCGTGCCTTTCTATCACGTTCCCAGGCTGGTGATGCTGCTCCTGCTGAGGACCACCCTTTGTGTAGCAAGGCCCCGAAGACTTTGGACGCCATGACAGGAAGGTCAGCCTGGTGCTGGGGGAGGGGACTCAAAGAAGGATGGGGGTCCGGGAAGGAGCCGAGGCTTGAGCTAAGTCCCGGCCAGAGCTAAGGGGGAGAGAGAGCTCTGTCACCGCTCAGAAATGAAATGCACTCAAGACAGCACCAGGGACTGGGATGGTTCTAATCTAACCTGGGATAGATATTCTGTCCACCCTGCCTGTTCTGAACAAGTCTTCGGGGCTTCTGGGAAGTATGGAGATTGGGCTAGGAGGGGAGCTAAGGTCCCTTCCTTTTTAGTGGTCTAAGATTCCCACTACAAATAGCAGAATAATTCCATTTTGTGAAGCAGTCCCTGAGCTTGGTAGGCAGAGGGACCTTAAAAATGATACATTCACCTCCTTCATTTTGCAAAGAAGAAAACAGGTCCCAAGACAGGGGAGTAGTTTTCCAAGATCACATGGTGGGTTGGGCCCAGACCCCGGCCCCAGACCCCAGACCCCAGACTATGGAGCTCACAACTTCCTGGCCTGGGTTCCTTCCCTTAGGGCCCCTGCACCCTCACACAGTTCCAGCGGGGAGCTCCAACTTCCTCCACAATTCCAGGGGGCTCCAGCCCCCTCCCGCATTTCCGGGGGGCTCCATTTCCTCTTCTTTTCTGGAAAAGTCTTCCCCCATGGAGTTGTGCCTCATGGGCACTGCCGGCCAGGGTCCAGAGCTGCCATTCAGAATGAGACTAATAACTAAATAACTGGTCTGGGAGAAGTTAACAGAGCCCTTCTGTGAGGAGCTGGTGACAATCAAAATAAAGCATTCCCAGCCTGCCGGCTTGGGTTGTCACGAGAGAAATTTAAAGAGCCCTAGTAATGATCATCACAGGGACAGTGGCGTAAACAGTGGCTTTGTGTTTACGCAAAGCCTCTCTCTCTGTTAATCTCAAGCAATCCATGCGAGCAGCACAGCTTCCCCGGTGCTTTAAGAACAAGGGAGAGTGAGCAGAAGCCATCTGCCCTCCGTCTGCCCTGCTGAAGGTGCGCCATCGGGTGTGGGGACCCGTCCGTGGTACAGACACTGCCACGCGTGTGCCCCACAGGAATAAGCGCCAGGGCTCCTGCAAACTCTCACGGACGTGTATGTCATGTGGACACAATCGCACGCACCTGCCCAAATACCTAAGTCCTGGGGAATGCCGGGGAACCCAGCAGAAGGCCCTGGACACAGCAGGTGCTCAACAGTTGCCCCAAAGGAACCCTGAAAGGCAAACCGCACACACTGCGAGCTGAACCCCTATCCTTTTACAAAGTAAGCCCCACCTCTCCCCCTGAGGATCCACCGGGCTCACCTCATCCACTGTTTCAATTACTACGTGGCGTGGCACAGCTGGTGGATAGAAGGCTGAGGCTTGAGTTGCACGAATGCAGGATTTCAAAAATGTCCATCAGCTTTGATAGCCATTGTGATCAGAATGCTTTGGCTAAATAAGCAGATGCAGCAAGAAACACCAGTGAGGGCCAAGCATGTCAGAAGCAATCACCTTTGCACTCCCACCTTTGGCTACAGTGCAGGCCAGCCCTGCTGTGACGAAGGGGTGAGAAGTCCCTGCTCCTCCCCAGCTCCCCCAGCTGGTAGGCCCACTGCCTGCCGGCTTCCTCCCCACCCATCAGGGCAGGGTGCCCCTGAGGTCTCCCCCTCTCTTGTTGTAGCCCTGCCATGCCCCTCTCTCCTGTAGGTGAATTCTGCAGATACTTACTGGACTTCTGCTGGGGTGTGGGGGGGCCGAGACCCCAGAGAGCTGAGACTTGTGAGCCGAGGCCTTGGCCCTCAAGAAGCCCCCAGTCAAGCTGAAGAGAGAGGCCTAAGCCCCCAGAAACTCAGATTCTTCTTGTGGGCTGAGGGCTGGCAGGACTCAGTAACAAGGGCTATGCGAATGCACGTGGCATTGACCAACCCCAGTGGAGAGTTAAGGTTATGTCTGCTGGAAAAGTAGGGAAGGTTTGGCTTTGGTGACTCTTGAGTCGAGTCTTGGGGGATGGGAGGAATGTCAAAAGAGAAACTTGCTTGGGAGGAGAGAGGCAAAGGGCACACACAGAAAGGTGGAAAGTGTGGTACAAAGAAAGTCAATGACTTACTGGCGCGCCCTCCCCCTTCCCCCTGACTTGGGGAGCGGGAGGGCAAGGAGTCTCTCTGTTGAGGTCACAGGAGGTGGGACGGATCACATAGAGCCTTGAACAGCATGTGGAGGAGTTTGAGCCTTGTTCTGTGGGGCAATTGGGAGCCAAGAAAGGCTGTTTTATCCAAACCAACCCTAGCTGGTCTTTGCCTGTCACAGTCCCAGGGTAGCAAGCATGGAGATGCGGGGGTGGGGAGGGAGGGGCAGGTGGAGGAAGGGTATGCTCAGAGGACACCCATGTCCCATTAGGTTTATATCAGTTTTGCATGTGGACAGATGACCTTTGGCTCATGTGGCCCCTGGATTATATGCATTTGTTTTCCTCTGCCTTTATTGGAATTTACATGAAAATCATTGAGAGATACTGCCTCAAATCAAAGTTATTTGTCAAACTCAAGAACAGGCCTGAGAAGCCTCAGGAGTCAATGGGCCCTCAGTTGAGAGATGCTGTTCTAACAACTCTGCTATTGTTCTCTTGGCCTATAAAGACCACCAGAACTTCAGATGAGGACTGCAGTTGTTTGATCTGGGTCAAATTGTGCTATGCACAATTTACTGACCAACACTGGGAGACCATATAAGAAAGTTACTGTATTTCCTGAAAAGATGTTATTGAATATGACAGAGTAGAAACTCTCTTTTTGAAGACCTAAGAGAGAAATTTCTCTCAGACCTCAGAACCAAGAAGAGTTGATATCCTACACAACTGGTTTATCCACATTATGTCTATGCTTTTAATCTTATAACTGATTGTATTTCCCTCCTTGAATTGGCTGCTAGGAAGCTCAGGGGCAAATTTCAGCCCACGCCTAAAAAACTATGTCCAATTTTACTCTCCCTTCCAATTTCCTCACTTAAGTTTTTAAACTCTTGTGCCAAATTTATTTTGGTAGGCCACCAAGGATAATATGAAACACGGGGCACAAAAAGTGAAAACTGATTCATAGTCATGGACATTAAACTAGAAAACTTGGAGAGAAGATCTGGTCCTGTTCCCTAAATTATGGAGAATGAGAGGAGTGAAGGGTCAGGGTGCCTCAGTAGCCTGGGTGGGGGGCCTCTATGCAGGTACTCTGTCCCAACCATTTCTCTTTCTGTTGTGTCATTGAACCACCAAAATCCAGAAGAGGACTTTTTGGACTTTACTAGTTTTGACCGTGGCTGATGAAATCCATGCAGTCTTTGTCCTCTTGAGGCCTATGGGCCTCTCGGGTGAGGAGGCCGGGCAGTGAGTGTCCATCCAAGAGGCTTGGAAGGGCCTGGGCTCTTGGCTCGGCTCCCAGCTCAGGCAGCCCTGGCGTCTTGGCTCTCAGGTGTGTCCAGAGCTGGGCAGCCAAGCCTGGGGTGGGCTGTGGGCTGTTGCGTCCCTGGAAAGCACTCCTCTGCTGCCTCCAGCTCTTGGCCGAGTGATCACATCCTCAGGAAGCCTTCCCTGACCTCCTGCCAGTCTCATCATAACATCAGCTTCTCCTTCCTGGCTCTTGTCATAGTTGCAGTTTTAGGTAAATTTGTGTAATTGTTCTTTTAATGTCTCTCTTCCAAGGAACTGTGTACTCCGTGAGGGCAGGTGAAGTGATGGTTCTTACTCATCATTGTGCTGAGCCCCATTTGGCTGAATGAATACATGATTGAATGAGTACATCTCTGAACTTGTGAAGTGTCTCTTGTCCTTGATCTCTTGAGTTAGGCCGGGTGCCCCACGAGGCTAGGCTGGGGAGAGAAGTTCTCTCTGTTGTTAACTGTTGGGCAGGTACTGTTCCCAGGCAGATGGGCTCAGGATGGGATGGCTGTGGTTATGGGAGTAGATGTGAGCCTCAGCCCAGAAAGTGGTCCTGGGAGAGGCCTGGCACTGAGACCAGAGCCCAGAGTGCTGGGCGCTGAGCAGGGAGGTGTGTGAGCAGCCAGACACTCTGGTCCAGGTTTCCATTTCCTAAACACGACGATGAGGCAAGTAGGTCCAGCTTGAAGTTTGTATATGTGTTTTTAAATCTGTGGTTTTTATTTTATAAAATTAAGGAAGGAGGAGAAGAAACCTGAGTAGCCATTAAGCATATGAAACCTCTATAAGAATCATGGAAATGCGACTTTCAACAAGAATGAGATGCCGTTTCTATCCATCAGCTTGGCAAACAGGAAAAGTGCCGGTGTTGGTGAAGAGGCGGGGAGGCCCCCATGGGCCAGGAGGGAGGGGGTAAATTGGTAAACTGCACTGAGAGCTCTTTGGGGGTAGATGGTGGACCTTAAAATGTGCACACCCAAGGACCCAGTGATCCCTTTCTAGATCATGTTCTAGTCTAGAGCAGTGATTCTCAAACTATAGTTTGCATCCAAACCAGCTGGAGGGTTTGCTGAAATAGATTACTTGGCCCCAACTCCAGGGTTTATGATTCAGTCCGAGGTGGGGCCTGAGAATTCTCTTTTCCTCTAAGTTCTCAGGCAACGCTGATGCTGCTGGTCCTGAGACCACATGTGGAGGACCACTATTCCAGTTACATTCTTGCTTCTGTGCACAGGAAAACATGCCCAGTGATGTTCATTGTGCCATTTCTTGGAGCAAATATGAGAAACAAACCCAAAGTCCATCTATAGAGGTGAGGAGAAAGATTCCGTTGCATATGACATATTACACAGTGGATTATTATATGACAGTTAAGTGGAGGAACAAATAAGTTTATTTCAACACGGGTAGCTCTAGAAGGATGTAAGTTGCAGGGTGTTATACACACTAAAAAAAATCTTTTTATTGGTGAGTTTAAAAACAATTTAAAAGGGATGCCTGCGTGGCTCAGTCAGTTAAGCGTCTGCCTTCAGCTCAGGTCATGATCCCAGGGTCCTGGGATCGAATCCTGCATCAGGCTCCTTGCTCAGCAAGGAGTCTGCTTCTCCCTCTGCCCCTCCCCCTGCTTGTGCATTCACTCTCTCTCTCTGACAAATAAATAAATAAAATCTTTAAAAAGAGTTTTAAAAATCCAGTTCTAGGTAATCAATATAATACAAGCACTACAACATAGTTTGGATGCACATCTAATCTATAAAGCTGCTGTCTCTGGAGAGAAAAGGCAGGTACTAGGACTGGGGAAAGAAGATATAGAGGCTTCTTCAATCTGTTGTCTTGTTCTTTAAAAAATAAAATAAGATCCAAATAAAAATATGATCTTTCGTCATTTCATGGAGTGGTTCCATGGGATGTATTATATTGGTCCTTCTGCTTTTCTATATTCTGGCAATGAAATTTTAAAAAGAGCAATGCATGCTCATTGTAGAAAATCAGAAAATGCAGGAAAGTACAAAACCAGAAATTAGAAGCACTCACAGATAGATCCACTGTGAATGTGTTGATATTCTTTCCAGTTTGATTTACTTACGAGAGAGAAAACAGGGCTCATACACACTGTTTACCTTTGTGTGTCCATCCTGCTTTTGTGGCCTAAGACGATATTGTAAATAGTTTCTCACGCATCAAATTGTTTTGAGCGATGTCCTTCTATTTAGCTTTGGAATGATCCAAACTACTGTGGTATTTTAGTTAAATAATCCCCTACTGGTCTTTCAGATTTCTGGGTTTTCACAGTTATAAATAACAAGGTGATGACTATCTTGCAACATCCAGCTTTGCTCAGGTTACTTGCTGCTCTGCCCGGGGGCAGCGGTGTCCCTGAGTTTTGGGTCACAAGGCAGGTGACCCTGTCCGTCCCACTGGGCCTGGGATGGGGTGGCTGGGGGGTATGAGTGATCCAGGTCTGTGTGGGGGTGGGCCCTGGGGACCACGAAGTTTCTGGAGCCCTGCAAGTCCTGAGCAATGTGTGTGGTTCATAGAGCGAGCCTGCAGGGCCCCCCTCCTGCTCCTTCCAGACAGGGTTTCGGCATCCCTCTGCTGTGCAGGCCCTGTGTGACCCTGGGGCGGGGACCCGGGGCAGTTAGAGATGACAAGGCGTGATCTAGATAGAGATGGAGGCACAGCCACAAGTGGGAGCAAAGCCCAGGGAGGGCCCCTGGAGTTCTGAGGAGGGAGCGGTCAGTTCAATGCAGGGAAGGCAGAAGGGAGTTTTCGGAAAGAGGTTACATTGATAGTAGGTGTTTTGTTTTGTTTTGGTTTTGCAATTTGTATCTTTTTGTTAGCTTCATTGAAGTGTATTTCACACATCACAAAATTCAGCTATTACAAATGTATAATGCAATGATTTTTAGTAACTTTACCGAGTGGCACAAGTATCAACATAAATTGGTTCTAGAACATTTTCAGCCTCCCAAAAGATCCCTCATACCATATGCGGTTAGTCCCCACTCCCACCTCCATCCCCAGGCAACCACTAATCTACTCTCTGACTCCAAATTCACAGGGTTCTGTTGTAAAGGATGGAAACTGACCTGAAATTAATCACAGGGGAAGTGCAGGAGCCTGGGGTCACAGGTGGTTACTTCTTGATAGCAGAAAAGCAGCTCTCTAGCCTCCAACTTTGCCATCTGGGGCGGAAATTCTGAACTTGGAAGCTTCAGGCAGTCGATGCTCTGCATGCCCTAAAAGCATGGCTTTGATCAGGGAACTCTTCCTTGTACTTCTTGGGTGGCTGGCTTCCTATTCTTCCCGACCCCAGGCTTGTTCAGGTGGAGGCAGGGCTGACCTTGACTTTGAAAACACGTCTGGCTGTGGCTTCTCTGGCCTGGCCATCACAAACCAGCTGGCTCGGAAGTCCCTGGAGGCCGCGGGAGCTCCAGATGATGAGGCAGAGCCACGTGAACAGCACAGCGAGGGTCTGTACTCTCTTGGCGTCATCTGCCCAGGTCCCGCTGTGATGGGGGTCCTGTGGTCTCCGCCCAACTTAGACCCAAACATCCTTCACCCTGAAAACGAGAGAGGTGCGAGCAGATCGTCTTTGTTTAGTTTGCCTTTGTATGATCAGGTGTGCTTGGAGATGCTCCCGGTTGTAGCCTTTAAAATACACATTTCCTCCCTAATTTCCAAAGTAATGCAAACTCAACACAGAAGAATAGTACAGTAAAACAAAAATCAGGTCACCTCTCTGGTCTCTCCTGAAGATGACCACTCCTGCTGCATTTGGGGAGTGTATACCTCCTGTCTTTTCTCCCCACCTGCCTGGTGTTTTGTTGGCTTCCATTAAATCCCCACAATGGCAGGGTAGGAAGGTGTTTGGACGACCCTCTGCCAACCAGGCTCTTACTGGTCAGGGAGGCCCGACCCTGGGGTTCCCACTCTGGCTTGGACATCAGCTCCTTCGGGCACTTTAAATCAGTTGTTTAACCTTGATTTGAGCTTCTCTCTCTGACAACGATCCAAATACTTGGCTCTGGGGAGAGAGTCCTTCCGCCTGAAGCATTATCTGCTATGTAAAGCAAGACAGTCAACCTGAAGCTATTAACAGCTTTCAATCCTCTCAAGAGTATCTGGGCAGCAGGCTGCAACACATCTGAGATAATTCAATTTTTACAGAAGCTATTTCCATTCATCATTTATTAATGACTCTCCCAACTGACACAATTAAGTAGATCTAGGATTAAAAAAGAGCCCCATATTCATTTCACATCTGTCTAATTACCCTGAAGTTCACGGGCCTGGAAGAATGTGGAAATGGCCTCCATTCTTCTCCTTTGTACGTTGCATCTCTCTCTGGGTTTGGCTTCGGCCCCAGAGGGAGGCAGCCTGTGGGGTGTGTGCGGAGACACAGGCTCTGGGCCTTGAGCTGGAGGGCAGAGGACAACAGGATGGAAGGGATGGCACAGGGCTTCTCCTGTCTCAGTGTTAGGAACTTGAGGTGCATCCTCCCATGTAATCCTCCGCGAATTCTGTGAGTCAGAGATTCACATCCCCATTTTGGACGTGGGAAATTAGGGCTCAAAAAGATTGTGTGACTTACTCAAAGTCACACTAACTGGGGAGCAGCAGAGCTGGGGCTGGAGTCCAGCCAGCTGGTGTGACCTCAGTGTCTTGGCACTTCGCCTCATCCACGCTGCCAGTAACTCATGCAGCCCAGCCCGGCACACTCCAAGATTCTGCCACGGAGGTAGAAGAGCCAAACAGTGTGGATTTTCCACTGCTATGGGAATAAAGCACTCCCCTTTTTTTCCCCCAAGGAATAGAGGTGGTAATGAAAGAATTCCCAGAGAATCCAGTGGAGCCAGGAAAGGGGAGTCCTTGCCCATCGTCCTTCCCTAGGGCGGGCCCCGAAGGCAGGACTGGCTCCTCTTCTCCTGCAGCCTTGCCCACCGAAACCCCTGGGTCCAGGGAGGTTCTGTTCAGCCCGCGTGACCTCGGACGTCTGTCATCTTCCTGCCCCAGAGGGCTGGGAGACAGCCCCAGCCTGGAGCAAAGGATGAAGGCAGAAGGTGAAAAAGCCAAGGGTCTGAGTAAGCGTGAGGCGGCAGGGGCCACTGGACCTGGGAACACAGGTGCAGCTACTTCATGGGGACCGATGGAGGAGTTTGGATGGTATTTTGGCTGCCCGCGCTCTAGGGCAGTGGTGTTCACAGCGAGGGACCCGAACCCCTGCAGGTAGCAGACGCAGCCACGGGGTCTCGAGGGGCACTGCGTGTCTGAAAGGACCCAGGGTCCATGGTACTCTTTCCTAGAGCTGATGTTCCTGGGATGCACCGGGCTACAATCTAACCCTCCCTCAGGAGTAAAGCATGAGATGCCCTCACCCCTTGAGGGATGTGAGACCTCCCAGGTTATAAACAAAGGAGAGGATTAATCAAACCACCCCAAACCCTTAGGGGATGAAGCCTTCCAAGTCGATACACATTTCTCTTAAAGGGTGAATGAAGCCTGGCCTTAGAAATGAAAAGACTCCATTTTAAACCTGCGAATCATAAGACACCCAGCTATGGAAGAGAACTCAGAGTTCAGCCTCCTCACTCCCCATCCATCTTCTAAGTGAGAGAACAGGGAGCCAGAGAGAGAAGGGGCTCACTCGTCTGAGATTCCACAGTGAGTCAGTGACAGGGCAGGGACCAGGACCCGGGTGCCCTGGTCGGGACATGGTTCTCCTGGTCAAAGCATAGCCCCGCTTGATTCTAGACATGCAGCCTTGGGACAGTCGCCTCACGCCTCTGAGTCCCAGCTTCCTCCTCTGTTCAAGTGAGGTTAATAAATAATACTACCTATTTATTAGGTAGGATGAGGTGGGCTAATATACGTGACACGCTTGAAACAGTAATTTATAATTGTGAGCTCTTGCAGTAGTGACCTGCTCTAATAAACATATCCCAAACTTGCAAAGTTTCAACACATATAGGAGTTTATTTATCAGGATGCCTGGGTGGCTCAGTCTTTAAGCGTCTGCCTTCGGCGCAGGGCATGATCCCGGGGTCCTGGGATCAAGTCCCACATCGGGCTCCCTGCTCAGCGGGGAGCCTGCTTCTCCCTCTCCCTCTGCCTGCCACTCCCCCCGCTTGTGCGCGCTCTCTCTCTCTCTGACAAATAAATAAAACTAAAAAAAAAAAAAAAAGGAAGTTTATTTATCACATTGTGATATTCCGACGCTGGCGTTTCTTTATATCCGTCTGATATTCCGACGCTGGTGGGCGAGTTCCCGCATGGTGACCAGGAACTCAGGCTCATCGGATCTTGTGGTTTCACCATCCCCCAGGACCCACCCCATCACTTCTCCCCAGTTGAGAAGCCCTATCAACTTCTAAAGCCTCAGCGCAGAGGTGTCACCCACGATTTCCACTCACACTCCGTTAGGGAGAGCCGGTGACATGGCCATACCTGAGTGCAGAGGAAGCTGGGGAGTGTCGTCCCTGGCTGACTGGTCGCCTCCCAGTAGCGTGTCCACGGTACGGAACGGAAGCACGAATTTTTGTCAACGGATTTCTCAGCAACAGCTAACAAATCATCCCCAAACTTAGTGGCTTACGATGACACTCAGTGGTTCACAACTCCATGCATCAGTCCTCTGGGCTGGGACCAGCAGTGTTTGTTCTGCTGGTCTCATCCGGGCTCACTGACGCAGCACCGGTTAGCCGACAGCTCGGCTGGGCCAGGACAGTCCCGGGTGGCCTCACACACGTGGTCAGGCCTGAGCGTGTTCTCAGCCAGGGGGTCTTGGTCTCCTCACGGCCTCTCCAGCAGGTTATCATTCACGGGACAGCGGAATTCCGAGGTACAAGAACAAATACCGCAAGCCTTCTTGAGGCCGAGCTCGGGAAGCCACATTCCATCACTCCTGCCGTGTTCTGTAGGTCAAAGCGAGTCACAAGGCAAGTCCAGTTTTAAGAAGTAGGGAGACATTAAGAAAGAAAACGGATGAACATATGGGAAAGGGGGGAAAAGAAGCAAAGAAAAAAGGAGAGAGGGAAACACGCCATAAGCAACGCTTAATGATCGGGAACAGACCGGGGGTTGATGGAAGGGGGTGGGTGGGGGATGGGGTAGGTGGGGGATGGGCCTTAAGGAGGGCACTTTGTTGTGATGAGCACTGGGTGTCCTGCGTAAGTGATGACTCACTGAATTCTACTCCAGAAACCAACAGTGCACTGTATGTTAACTAAGTAAAATTTAAAATAAAAAAAAAAAGAAGTGAGAAATATTTTTCAAGGGTTGCTGAGTTATAGTTGCAGTTTCTAGGTATTGTGAAACATATTTAAAGCAGGTGACAAAAAAGCATTTTATTAGAAATATTGTATCACAAAAGTTTAATTAAATTAAGCCAATCATATCTGAAAATAATGGGTTAAATCAGGTGCCTCTAAGGGAAAGAGTGACAGGTCTGACTAACAGTCGTTCCGTAAGTCCTACTAGAACCCTTTGGGTGTAGCCATCCTTTGGCCATCCTCTGATGTAGCTTCCAGTTTCCTTGTCTCAGGTTGAGTCCAAGGCATGTTTTCTGGAATCAGTGGCACTTATTTAAATTCTCTCTCTCTCTCTTTATCCCCCGGCCCCACCCTACCCAGTGGGTTTGTGGATTCCATAGGTTACATGTGTGTATGATGCAGCCACATTGCTTCTGGAACCTGACAACCAGAGAGCTATTGCAGAGGACAGTCAGAGTTTCGTTGGCCTGCCTAGAATGCACCCTCTCTTCCTCTGAGTATGCTTTTTCTCTTTCTCCAACCATGTGTGTAGGTTGCTAATGACCACAGACCCTTTGCTGCTCTTCCCATCAAGAAGTGAAGTCTGTTTCCTTACTTCTTCTTTTTTTAATTTAAATTTTACTTAGTTAACATACAGTGCACTGTTGGTTTCTGGAGTAGAATTCAGTGAGTCATCACTTACACAGGACACCCAGTGCTCATCACAACAAAGTGCCCTCCTTAAGGCCCATCCCCCACCCACCCCATCCCCCACCCACCCCCTTCCATCAACCCTCGGTCTGCTCCCGATCATTAAGCGTTGCTTATGGCGTGTTTCCCTCTCTCCTTTTTTCTTTGCTTCTTTTCCCCCCTTTCCCATATGTTCATCCGTTTTCTTTCTTAATGTCTCCCTACTTCTTAAAACTGGACTTGCCTTGTGACTCGCTTTGACCTACAGAACACGGCAGGAGTGATGGAATGTGGCTTCCCGAGCTCGGCCTCAAGAAGGCTTGCGGTATTTGTTCTTGTACCTCGGAATTCCGCTGTCCCGTGAATGATAACCTGCTGGAGAGGCCGTGAGGAGACCAAGACCCCCTGGCTGAGAACACGCTCAGGCCTGACCACGTGTGTGAGGCCACCCGGGACTGTCCTGGCCCAGCCGAGCTGTCGGCTAACCGGTGCTGCGTCAGTGAGCCCGGATGAGACCAGCAGAACAAACACTGCTGGTCCCAGCCCAGAGGACTGATGCATGGAGTTGTGAACCACTGAGTGTCATCGTAAGCCACTAAGTTTGGGGATGATTTGTTAGCTGTTGCTGAGAAATCCGTTGACAAAAATTCGTGCTTCCGTTCCGTACCGTGGACACGCTACTGGGAGGCGACCAGTCAGCCAGGGACGACACTCCCCAGCTTCCTCTGCACTCAGGTATGGCCATGTCACCGGCTCTCCCTAACGGAGTGTGAGTGGAAATCGTGGGTGACACCTCTGCGCTGAGGCTTTAGAAGTTGATAGGGCTTCTCAACTGGGGAGAAGTGATGGGGTGGGTCCTGGGGGATGGTGAAACCACAAGATCCGATGAGCCTGAGTTCCTGGTCACCATGCGGGAACTCGCCCACCAGCGTCGGAATATCAGACGGATATAAAGAAACGCCAGCGTCGGAATATCACAATGTGATAAATAAACTTCCTTTTTTTTTTTTTTTTAGTTTTATTTATTTGTCAGAGAGAGAGAGAGCGCGCACAAGCAGGGGGAGTGGCAGGCAGAGGGAGAGGGAGAAGCAGGCTCCCCGCTGAGCAGGGAGCCCGATGTGGGACTTGATCCCAGGACCCCGGGATCATGCCCTGCGCCGAAGGCAGACGCTTAAAGACTGAGCCACCCAGGCGTCCTGATAAATAAACTCCTATATGTGTTGAAACTTTGCAAGTTTGGGATATGTTTATTAGAGCAGGTCACTACTGCAAGAGCTCACAATTATAAATTACTGTTTCAGGCATGTCACGTATATTAGCCCACCTCATCCTACCTAATAAATAGGTAGTATTATTTATTAACCTCACTTGAACAGAGGAGGAAGCTGGGACTCAGAGGCGTGAGGCGACTGTCCCAAGGCTGCATGTCTAGAATCAAGCGGGGCTATGCTTTGACCAGGAGAACCATGTCCCGACCAGGGCACCCGGGTCCTGGTCCCTGCCCTGTCACTGACTCACTGTGGAATCTCAGACGAGTGAGCCCCTTCTCTCTCTGGCTCCCTGTTCTCTCACTTAGAAGATGGATGGGGAGTGAGGAGGCTGAACTCTGAGTTCTCTTCCATAGCTGGGTGTCTTATGATTCGCAGGTTTAAAATGAAGACATTGGAAAAGGTGAGTCAAGCCATGAGGGACTCACAGCAGAGCAGGAATGAAAGCCTCTATTTTCAAGACCCTGGAGACCCGCTCTGGCCTCCCAACTCTGGCGTGTAGTCAGCAGGGGCACTGCCCATGCGGGTCTACCTTGGCAAGCCCGGGGCTGCCACTGCTATGATTCAGAAGACAGGAGCGCAGATGTGTGGCGCCGGCAGGGGGATGTCTGGCGAGTGCCTCCCAGGCCCAGCATGCCCCTCCTCAGGGCTCCTGCAAAGTCCTACCCAGCCTGCGCCCCGCTCCTATTGGCTGGGGAGGCCCTAAAGGAGGGGCTGCAGGGTCAAGGCAGTGCCTTGGGGCGAGGGAGTTGCAGACAACAGCCCAAGGAAGCAGGGAGGGCAGGCAATATACTGCCTTTCCCTCTTGATGTGGCAAACGCAGAAGCAAAAGCCCAGAGAGGCCAAATGTCTCACCCCAAATCGTCCAGTAAGTTGGGGGCCAGACCTAGGGCCCAGCTTTGGCTGCTGGCTCAGGGCCGTCTTCCATCATCACACTATCTGCTGGGTTTGGGCTGGGTTTGGCAAATTGGTACCATTGAACTGTGTTTTTGTTCGAGTTTCCAGCGCAGGGAAGAATTTTGCAGATATAGCTGAAGAGAATGGCTCTGTAGGCCTGGTGACCCCAGGGCCTGCAGTTGCCCTGTCCCTCCTGTGAGGGCCTTGTCGAAACCCTGTCAACTGACATTAGGGATGGTGGCTGCAAGGCCTCTGCCTTCTGTCAGTCTCTGTTCAGTCAGACCCTGACAGGCTGGAAGCAGATCCGGGCTCTGCTCCTGACCTAGAGAGTCACCAGCTCTGCGATGCAGCGAGGAGCCTCCGTTTCCTCCTCTTGGGGGGTCTGGGGGGTAGAATAAGTGGTCTCTAAGGTCCCTGTGATCCTGTTCCTGAAGGAAGGGGAAAGATATTCTGGATTCGAATTGTTTTCATCTTAGCAAACTTTGAAGTCCAACATTCCCCAAAGGAGCCTGACAGGGGTAGAAGGGATATGAATATGATCCTGTAACTACAGAACACATACAGGGGGAGAAAAACTGTCCTAGACCCAGGATGGAAGTTTAGCTCTATTCCTGACTCCTGTATTTCTGGTTTCCTCTCAGATTTTGCTTCTTTAACTTGATTCTGGCTCAGCCATGGCTGATTGAGCATCTGGGCCCTTCACCAGGCACATTCAGAAACAGGATTTCAGGTGGCTCCCTTTGTGTTCTGGTTAGCTTTGTTCTCCAGAACCCCTTTGCCTCTGTCCAGAGGGACATGCAAACTGGATCCCAGTAGCCTCAGGCTGTCATGTGGTGGAGACTTAGCACAGGGGGGTACTGTACCTGGGGAGGAATTTGGCTAGACAAGGTCCTGAGTCACCTGGACTCTAGACGACTCAGATCTGAGGAGCTTTGCCTCAGCCATATTAGTCAGGATCTTCCCGTTGAATGTGACAGAAACCCAACTCACACTTGCTTAAAAACAAAGGGGAATTCTTGGCTCAGGAAATTGGGAAAGACAGGGTGGAGCGGACATTGGGCAGGACTGGCTGGAAGGCTCAGCCATGTTGTCAGCTTTCTTTGGCCAATGCTCAATTATTTCTCTCCTTGTGACTTGTCTTCATTCTTTTCTACTATGGGGAGGGATATTTGGGGGGCAGGGGAGAGGCAGGCTGCAGGGAGCCTAGTCCAATTCACCCCAGTGAAGACCCTGGGAAAAAGAGACCTCAGTGTATACAAGTCCCAGGGAAGCCTCTAATTGGCTGCCTTAGACCACGTGCCCACCTACGGGACCAACACCATATTCAGGCCAGGTTAGCACCACCGGGGACTGCCACCAGCAGTCAAATAGAATCATAGGGAATGGGTCCCGCAGGAGGTGCAGTTTTGTAAATGAGGGGGGATATCGTTACCAGGGAGGGGGTCAGACGGATATTGTGGGCAAGGCCAAAACAACAGGTATCTGCTGAAGATATTGTACCAGGCCATGTCCAGAAAGGGGAACAGAGATTATTTACTAGAGAGGCCTGTTAGGTATAAAGCTGTTCACCCGGTGACGGGGCACCCCCACAGTGGAACGAGGTAGCAACTGCAGAAAGCGGCTGCCATTCCTGTGGCTGTGGGAGCAAAGGGGAAACAGAGAAACCCGGAGGAGGCGGCCTGCCGAGCTGAAACTCCGCTTGGGGGAGGGCGGACGCAGGTGCCAGGGACCCAGCCCTCCGAGCAAGAAAGAAAGCCAGCTGTTGACAGTGTCTCTTGGGGGGGAGGGGGCCAGGGCAGGGTGAAACTGGTTCCGCCAGGGTTGGAAAAGCTGCAAACAGGATTCAGCCGCCGCTTGGGACTGCCCGGGGCCCGGGAGAAGAACAGTTGCTGGGAAGGCACACGCAGAAACAGGAAGCCCACAGGAAGCAGAGGGGGAACAAACAGGAAAGAGTGAAGGGTCTCCCCAGCTCCAGGCGGGCGTCGCCCTCTAGTGCCCCCTGTCGGCGGAGCCTGGCAGAGCCAGCGGCCAACGGGCCCTGCGGGTGCCCAGGGCCACACCTGACCCGCGCGGCTGGCTTCCTCACAGGGCCTGGCGCCGTGCCTTCCCGGGCAGAGCGGCTCTAGCAAGTGGGTATTATGCCGAAATGAGCCGTATGGCAGGAGGCTGCCTAGGGCAAGGGTGTCCTGGGCAACTCCACAGCCCTCCCTGCCCAGCCCTCGGAGCTCCTGTCAGTCTTCCCTGGGGCGCCGGGCTTGGGGGAGGGAAGGGTTGATTCTCGGCTCTTCCTGGAGCGCTGAGTGGGGCCAGCAGCATGGGAGTGTGGGACATTGGACTGTGAGCAGCCCGAGGCAGGGTCGGCCTGGGCCGGGCTGATGTGCCCACACCCCTCTCCTCATCGTCACCCACTTTCTGATAAGGTCAACAGTCAGGTAGGTGCCAGACCCACCGCTTTAGGCACATTATTGGACCATTCTGAGCCTCAGTTTCCCCAGAATATCCCCCCTCAGTCCCTTAGTCCCGGTACCAGGAGACAGGAAGAGACCCTCAGTCTCCCCCATGCCATGTCCTTCCCCTCCAGCTGCTCCTTACAGGACTGATAATCTAGCATAATAGTTCATCATAATTATACTTTGAAAAGCTGTCTGGCTCGGAAAAAAGGAAGACCCAGGACAACTGGGACTTGCTGGGTGGAGTGGTGGGACCATGGCAGGATGATGCAGGATCTCCTGGTATGAAGAGGGGAGTGGGAGTGGCGAGGCTGCGAGCAGGGAGAAGGGGCTCTGCCCCAGCCTGAAGCGAGCCGAACAGATGAGCGCCATCCTTCGGCTCTCAGTGAACTCCAGATGAGCTGAGTGTGTGAGCAGGACTCTGCAGGGGAAGGCTTGAGCCTCCCAGCCTCCAGCTGCTTCAGGGCAGAACAGCAGGGGGACTGTCCCCAGGCCGGCAAGGGACCCGCAGAGACTTAATGCAGCCCTGTGTTCAATACAGAGAGAGCGCTCCAACACCAAATGGTACCTTTGAGCTCCATTCTGTTGCTTACCATGTTTTGGCCTGGATTAAAGGTTTTTATTGTGCAAGTTTATCTCCCTCATTAATCTTGAGTTCTTTCAAGGTAGGGGCCATGTCTCGTTTTTCTCTGGTGGGGCTGTGCCCAGGGAATTTGTGGGCTGTGTCTGGAAACCACGGTCAAGGCAGGGTGAGTGTTAGGGGAGTCCGCGGTGGCAGCGTGGCCTAGGTCGTGTGGGAGCCGCTGGTCTGTGAGCAGAGCGAGGCAGCAGCGTGAGTGATGGCAGACGTGACGTTTCCCCGTGAGAGGTCCTGGTAGACAGGCGGGAGTTCAAAGCACTGCGCCCGCCCTCTTTCCCAGCCAGGGAAGATCAAAAAAGAGCCCAGTGCCCCCCAAGGGAGGCTAATTGGGTCCTGTGGATTGATGGGGTTCCTGGACCCACTTGGCATCCTCCCAGCCAAGGAGCACCTGCTTCCTCAAGAATTGAATTTTCCCTTGTTGAATGCAGCCCTTAGGTGAGGAATGGTTTCTTTCTTTCTTTTTTTCTTTCTTTCTTTCTTTCTTTCTTTCTTTCTTTCTTTCTTTCTTTCTTTCTTTCTTTCTTTCTTTCTTTC
>NW_027397063.1:63661567-63681355 GCF_003265705.2 Callorhinus ursinus
ATTTGCAGTGAGTCAATCTTGAAGGGACACTCCAGGGCCTGGCAACTTTTAGAAACTAGGGCTGGGGTGGGAAATGACAGTCAGCCCAGTTAGCACCTGACTCCCTCCAACTGCTTGCCTGTCCGTCCATCCACCCCACTCAGTACTGGCGGAGAAGTGAGCTAAAGCTACTAAAATCCAAACCGGATTCAAGTATGCAGTGGTTAAGAAGTTACAAATCCTTCTACATCCCACTGAAGATGAGCTTTCTCAAGCCTCGTGCAAAGAGAAATGGAATCATTACAAAAATCATGAGAAAATATATAACTAATATATTATTTTCTCAGAGATTTTAAAAGCGTGTTTACACGTTTAGAGTAATACAGTATTAAGGGTTTTATAAAACATGCACAGACATATGAGAGAGAGGGAAAGATGGGGGGCAATTTTCAGAGCAGAAGGAACCCCCTAGAGATCATTCAGCACCTCTGGTTTTATGGCCCAAGAAAGTGAGTCTCAGAAAGGGAGAGAGGCTTATCTAAAGTCACACAGCTGATTAGTAGGTCAGTCCAGTAGGTCCGCGGAGACCAGGTCTCCCAAGTCTTAGGTTAAGACTTGTCCTACTTAGCCTGGAGGTATCCGACCAGCTGTGGAGGTGGGATTGTTGAGGGGGTCTGGGGAATAGTGATCCTGGAAGATTCCCTGGGCCTGAACCTGAGGGAAGGGGGAGCAGCTAGATAAGAGGTACAGAAGGGTGAAGGCACAGCAGGAACCAGGGAACGTCTGACTGGTAGAAGCAGAGGTTCCTGCTCTCAGCTACCCCTTTAGCATAACCAGGAAAGGGGGACATGAGTTCCCCTGGGCCTTGAATGTCTGATGACAGAAAGTGACGGGGGGACCCAGGTGCCTGCACTCGTTAATGAAGAATGTGCTTTAATAAAGAACGTGGGGCTGAAGGGGAAATTATCACTCTTGTGCAGCCTGTTACCTACTTCCATCTTAGCGTCTAGAACAGGCTGCAGCCCTTTATATGTTTCTGGATTCATCTCCTGCACTAGATCAGGAGCTCTTTCAGGTTGGAGGGGGTGTGCGTGTCGCAAGGGGAGAGGTCGACCCCGGCTGGGAGGGCATCGTGTCACTGGCCCTGTGCAGACTTGCTGTGCGTGGCGACAGGAAGAAGCCAATTGACTTTTGGTCAGTTCTGCCACTGTTTTAAGTTCTCTGCAGACAGTGCACCTCCTTCCTTTTGTACCCATGGGGGACTGCTCTCACTGCCCCAGAACCCCCTGGACAGAGCTCTGTGTGGTTGTCTGCTGACTGTAGGGCTGGGTCCCATGGCCACCCCTGGACAAAGGGGTAGCTGGGAGAGCGGGTAGTTCTCATTCCTAGCCTCTTCGGTGCACAGTGGCAGGGGAGAGGACTGCCAGGTTGCCGTGTCCTTCAGCCTTGTCCCCCCACAGGTGGGGCATCAGCCCTAGCAGCTGGAAGTCCGGGCCCAGCTGTGGCCAGCCTCTTGAGAGTTTTCACGATCAGTGGAGACCCTTGGCCCCTACCAGAGCCAGCTGCACTGGACAGCTGTTGCCAAGACCCCCCCCCCAACAGAGTCAAGGGGTGCAGGTGCTGGGGAGGCGGGCCCCACAGAGGTGAGGCGTGAAGTCATGTTTTCTGGATGGGCTCTGAATGGAGGCTCTGAATGATTCTGGAGATGGATCCGTCGAATGGGTGGTAATCCAAACTTAAATTCAAAAATGTTTGAAAGAGGTCAAGATGAGCCTAAAAATCTCATCCAAAATATCAGTAACAACTAAAAAGTTCCAATGAAAAAGTTGGTATTTCGTTGCTGCTGTTGAAGTGTACTTATCTATGTATCTTATCACCAGTTACTAAAACCTCACTTTCCCATTCGCAATGCTAAATATGCCTGTTGAACATTCCAGTAAGTAAATTGAATACATTTGGTGAAGGATTTGCTCGGCAAGTTGAGTTCTGCAAATTGGCTCTCTGTGAACTGGCATCTTCTCCGTTCACCTAGACTCACTTTCTGGATGGGGGATGGGGACTGGAGTTACTGAGTCAGGGTCCCCAGGGGTGAGGGCAGACACTGTGTCTAGGGAGTGGAGGGGTGACCGAGGGCCGAGATGGGCCTCGTGCTGTTGCAGCTGCCAGGCCGAGGCGAACTTGCCATTTACCTTCCCAAGGCTCTCATTGGAGGAACAATAGGAAACATTTTGGTGATGCTTGTCCTTGAAGCACCAGCAGCTGGGAGGCGTTCAGAACCCTGAGGGTCTTTTCCTTCTCCGGGAAGAAAAGGACTGACGCTTAAGAACCTCAGTGAAGACTATTTGTAAAGGTGTGGAGGATGTGAGTGTGCACGAGACATCTAGGTACTAGCAAAAGGCCAGAGCAGGAGGGGAGGCAGCCACGCCCATTTGCTGTGGCTGGTCTGGGGGACGGGAAGGTGTGAGGCTGTGGAACCTGCTGCTAAAGAGGACCCTGGGAGCAGCCGTGGATGGGTGGAGGAAAGGGGGTCATGGAGCAGGCAAACCCCGACTTTATACAGCATATCCAAAGGACGCAATTACATCCGGTCCTTGTAGAATCTCAATACAAAGATACTGTCACGCCTGTTTAGTTTGCAAAGGATCGCAAAGTGTTAGGTGTGCATGGGAGTGGACCAGCTGGGGTGCAGTTGTGAGTCAAAGAGGATATTCGGCCAGTTTTAGAGCATTGCTAAACGGACCCATTTCTAAAAACAAGATCCATATTTGTTGATTGACTTGATCGTTAATTACAGTGTTGCCTGCCCATCTGCACAACTGCTTGAGTACAACATAAGACGCACTTAATCATTGTTGGCATTTTTCTAAGTGTGGTGTTGGCAGAGGTTAGAAGTTTTATAAATATTTTTTTGTGGGTAAGAGGATTCTTCAGGTGGGGGATGGGGAGTGGTTTACAGTGTTAAGAATCGACGAGCAGGGTTAAGGTGCGCTCTCATGGGCTAGGAAGGATTTTATTAAATGGCTATGTCTCAGTAGTTGGAACAGATGGGGGGGCCCTTGAGAGGGACTCGCAGTGGTGTGTGGGTGTCCGTGGCCACCGTGTCTCGGCCAAGCCTGAGACCCTGACTGGTTCAGGTGTCTCTCACCCTTGGCTCTTGCCCTGGCTCCTTGTGGTGTCTTTTCATGACTTCCCTCAGCCCCGGCACTAACCAGGAAGCACCCACGTCCCCTAGCCCCTCCCCAAAAAGGGAAACCTCCAGAACATCTCCAGCAACATATATGGACAATAAGTAGGTCTGATCTTATTTTAACAATTTCATATCGAGCAGGAAATGCTAGTTTTGTGGAGAAACACACCACACTGGAAAAAACGGTGTTCTTAAATATACAGATTGGCTCAGAGGGTGGTTGTTGGCCAGTTTTGGAGCACAGTGGGATTTATTGGGTTCTCAAAATAGAGAGGAAACGTGTTGACTGTCACTGGGCATATTATCTATCTGTTGCTGCTTAACAAATCACCTAAACCTTAGGGGCTTAAGACATCAGTAATCACTTAATGTCTCTCGGGTTTTCTCTGGGTCAGGAAACCAGGAGCAGGTTGGCTGGGCAGTTGGGACTCAGGGACTCTCCTGAGGTTGCAGTCAGATGTCAGGCAGGGCCGCAGTCATCGGAAGGCTTGTCTGAGGCCAGGGGCTCTGCTTCCTGCTTTGGCGCCTGCGGGGGTTTCTCGGACAACTAGCATATTTTGCTGGGGTCAGTCAGGGCCCAGCATCTGCTTCAGCTTCTCACACGTCAGCCCATCCCAGGTCGTTGTCATCTACTATAGTGTAAGTGTTCTCTTGCACGGGAGTTAATGATAAAGGAGACATTCTCAGGAAAATAAACATCATCTTTGACTTGTCAAACTTCTTAACTGCAACAGTGGAAAGCCATTCTGCTCATTTAAGCCCCAAAGAAACTCAGGAGCTTAGGAAACAGTCTGGAACAGAGAAGACAAGGAGTGGTCAGTTTCACAGCCAAACTGCAGCCCAGAACCAGGGGAGGAGGTTGCCGTCACATCTGACAGGAAGCACAAAACCACGCTGGTGTCCCTGTCGCCCCACGGCCATTGCCATCCCAGGACACCAAGCACTCATTGCTGCTGTCCCTGCTGCCCCCGCCCCCTTCCCGGGCACTGGATGTCATGGCCACAGACTCTGCCTTTGCCGGGATGCTTTTTCTGTTGACCCACCTGTTTTTCATCACAAGACCCTGGCTCGTGTCTGGGGCAGGTGAACCTCATTGGCTAAGTCCAAACCATGTGCCCCTGTCCTAGCTGGAAGGGAGGCCGGAAAAACACAAATCTGGACTTTTTGGCTCCACAGTACGAGGAAGGCTCTGCTTCCTATCAAGACTCTTAAGGTGGTAAATTCACAAGCATGGAAAGGGTTCCAGATGCCGGGCCCTTAATACAATAACAACAACAACAACAAACAGACAACTGTTTTCTACATTTCCTGCCTGAAGACATTTAAAAAAAAAAAAACCAAAAACCTGCAAAGCATGTGAAAAATTGACCTGCGCTGCCTTGTCAAAAGATCAAAGGAATGCCTATGAAAAAATCCAATGAAAAGTGACATCAAAGCAAGAACTATTTACAACTCAATAATAAAAAGACAAATAATCAATTCAAAAGTGGGAAAAAGACTTGAATAGACATTCCTCCAGAGAAGATATACACATGGCCACTAAGCACATACAAGGTGGGCAGTGTCATTAGCCATGAGAGAAATGAAAATCAAAACCACATGAAATACCACTTTACATCCACTAGGATGGTTATAATCAAAAAGATAATGACAAGAGTTGGTAGGGATGTGGAGAAATGGAAACCCTCATACTTTGCTGGTGAGAATGTAAAATTATGCAGCCATTTTGGGAAACAGTCTGACTGTTCTTCAAATGGTTAAACACAGAGTTATCATAAGAGCCAGCAGTTCTTATCTTGGGTGATACTCAAGAGACATGAAAATATATGTCCACACGAAAGCTTTACATGAACGTTTGTAACATCATTATTCATAATAGCCCAAAGCTAGAAACAATCCAAATGGCCATCAGCTGATGAATGGATAAACAAAATGTGACATGCACGTACACTGGAATAGTACTCAGTCATAAAAAGAAATCAAGTACTACTATATACTACAACACGGATGTACTTTCAAATCATTAGGCTAAGCTGAAAGAAACTGGTCACAAAAGACCGTGCCTTGTATGATTCCAGTCCAGGGTAGGCAAATCTTAGAGAGGTAAGAGATTTGTGGTTGCTTAGGGCTGGGAAGGAGTTTGGGTTTTGGGGGGTGGAGGTAACAGCTTAAGTGTATAGAGTTCCTTCTTGATATGATGAAAATGTTCTAAATTGTGGCAATGGTTGCATATATCTGTGAATATACTAAATATTGTCGAGTTGTACATTTTAAATGAATAGGTTGCATGATGTATGAATTATATCTCAATAGAGCTGTTATTAAGGAGAAAGACTGGCTCATTATAGAAAAGTCGAAAGGGAGGGAAAGTGAAACTCTACTCAATGTTATCATTTTGGGGTACTTCCTTTCACCTTTTCTAGGCAAAAATTTTTTTCTTAAAAATTATGTATTTTTGAGGATAATACATATTTAATTTTATCCTGATTTTTTTGTTTGATGTGAGTATTTTCTGTATTTTTTTCATTCTTGATAAACATCTTTTTAATGATCACACCATGTATTTCACCGAACGGATGTTTTGTATGCTTCTTAAACATCCCCTACTGGTGGATATTCCGTTTTCTCATGATCATAAATATGCTTTGACGAACATCTTTGTTCTTGAAGTTGATTCGAGGCTTTAAGACTGTTCCTTAGGGTAGGTTCAAATGGTGAGATTATTGGGTTAAAGCGTTTGAATACTTTTAAGACATTTGATGCTTAGCAACAACTTGCTATGCAGAAGAAATGTACCAGTTTGCCTCTCAAAAGATGTTGTTTTAAGAGAAAAAAAAAATCTCATACCCCATTCCCTTATGTCTTAAACTGGGCACTCCTTTCCTCTGATCCCCTGTTTTATTCTTGGAAATGGATTTTCACTGTAATAGATGTAGTCAATACTAGCTTTTCCCCGTCTTGGCCCCTGAGTTGATTGCTATGTGGGAAACATTCAGGAGGACATTATTTAAAGGCATAAACGCATGAAACGGCACGGGAGAGGAGGTTGCAGCAACAAAATTTGGAAGCTGAGAAGCAGCTAAATGAGTGGTAACTTAGCAGATACGTCAAAGCTGAATGCTAAGTCAGTAGTGGGGGGGAGTTAAGAAACAACCCAATCTGGGGATTCTGTGTGGTATTTAGGAGGAGGGGCACCTAATTCTTCTGAAAGTGAGAGCAAAGTAGCACTGAAGAGAGGAAGACTGGTTGCAAATTGACTTAAAAAGCAAATAGATCCCAAGATCCCCGCCTCATTCTAAGCAGCCTGATGCCTGTCTGTTCTGCATCCCTCCTGAAAAGGGTAATACAGTAGGTCTGGGCTGGGGGACCCAGGCCCAGCTGCAGGCAGGGGTTCTGTACTGAAAACAACAGGAGTATGTGAAAGTTTAGGTGGAGAATGTGAGTCACTCCGGCCTCCTTCCCCTACTTAGCTTGCAGAAAATGACAGCCAATTGTATACACTCCAGGCAGAGGCCAGTGAACCTTCTCCAGGACCTGACCAAGAGAAAAATCCCTCAATATAATGATATCAGGAATTTTCCATGAAATGGCCCAGCCAGATCATCTTACAGTGAAGCCTGCCACCAACAAGCCACACACACACCCTCAGTGCTTTTGGTCAGCATTTTCTTGCTGCACCATCTATGATCAAAAGTCAAGGACTACTTAATCTTCCATTAAGAGACATGGTCTATCTTACTAGGTCTCCAAGTCATTTAGGGCTCTTGGTAAGGCTTAATTATTTATACTTTATTGATATCTTACACATTAATTATTAAGTTAGTTCCTACCTTTTGGTCTTACTTATATTGTCATATGTGAAAGGAAACATTCCTTCACATATTTCCCTAACTGGTTATTGAGTAGGTATGTATGAAAGGTATGGCTTGTGTGTGTGTGTGTGTGTCTGTGTGTGTGTGTGTGTGTGTGTTTCGTATTCCACTACTTATGGAGCTTTCTTTCTTTTTTTTTAATTTTTTATTGTTATGTTAATCACCATATATTACATAATTTGTTTTGGTGTGGAGCTTTCTTAAGTATGCTAAAAATTTTCAGAGGAATCTTGGATTTTGTGGGTTGACAATTACACCATCTGCACGTTCTGGTGACTGTGTCTCCCCTTCCTTTTCCATTGCTATACTTCTTATTTCTGAGTCATACGCACTGGCCCCCAATTTTAAAAGATTCTTAGCTAATAGCAGTGATAGCCAACATTCCTGTCTGCCCTTGACTTTGGGCAGAAAGATTGCTTCTAAGTGTCTTGCCATTAGGGATTATGCTTGAAGTTGGTTTAAGAAAGATATCCTTTATCATATAAAGGAAATATTCTTTTTTTTCAGAAATTGATGTGAATTTAATCAAATGTCTTTTTTTTTAAAGATTTTATTTATTCATTTGACAGAGAGAGAGACAGCGAGAGCGGGAACACAAGCAGGGGGAGTGGGAGAGGGAGAAGCAGGCTTCCCGCCGAGCAGGGAGCCTGACGAGGGACTCGATCCCAGGACCCCGGGATCATGACCTGAGCCGAAGGCAGCCGCTTAATGACTGAGCCACCCAGGTGCCCAATTTTATCAAATGTCTTACTTATTGATATGTGCATATAGTTTTTCTTTTGACTTACTATCAATGCTGCATACTTACTCTACTGTGCTGAATAAATTAAATTAATAACATTCCTTCAGTAACCGTCTTCTGAATGGATCAGTTAGACATAGTGGCAGAATCATGAGAGGACACAGGTCTTCTGGATGTCCATCCTCATCAGGCACGCCCCTCCAGGCTCTCTGTCCCTGACTAATTGTACCTCCTCCAGTGGTCCCAGAAGACCCCTACAGGATGGAAAGCTCATTCTAATCTCTTCTATTCAAAATGTGGCCCAAGGACCAGAAGCTTCAGCCTCGCTGAATGATTGGAGTTTATTCAAAATGCAGAATCTCAGAGCCCACCCCAGACCTACTGAACCAGAATCTGACATTTAACAAGACTCCCCCAGGAGATTCGTGTTACTGTGAAAGTCTTAGAAACATGGCTCTGACATAGTGGTACAATGGCTTCTCCTAGTTTCTCTTATTGACAGAGCAGTGTTCTAGTTCCATCCAAGAGCTGTTGAAAGAATGTCTAGGGTGTTTGTGTGCGTGTAAGAGAGGGAGACAGACAGAAAGAGAGGCAGAGACATAGAGCGGGCCTGGGAATTGCACCCATGGGCATAATCCTTTTCAGCATCCCTGGGCAATTATCATAAGTGATCTGGCCCCTGTGTGTAAGTCAAGCTCTCAGTGTCCATGGGCTGGGAAAGGGAGTGTCCCAGGGTAGTATGGGGAGGAGGGCAGAGCACAGAGTAGAAGAGAGAGTTTCCTAGGAAAGGCACCTGGTGGTTTGCTTCAACTAACTGCAGATGGTGGCTCCTAAAGGGCCTGAATTGTGGGGGAGGGGACGCTGGCTGGTTAATTATCTCCAGACTTGATGGTTAGTGGCTGCTGGAGGCAGGATTCCCTCTCGTTTTCTTGGGATGCTGAATCTGGTTAAGAAGACTTAGGTATCATGACCGTGTGTGCGTGTGTTTGTCTTCTGTGGAAAGTGTCCCAGCTTTGGGGGGTAAGGGGTAGCGAGGACAAATTAGGAAGCCCTGGAGGAAGTTCACTGTGAGCTCCATAAGAGGAGTTAGTGATGAATCAAAGGTGCCCTCAACATGAATCACAGCTGCAGGATGGTGTCATCATCTCCTGCCACAGAATCGATTTCCCATGCTTCTCCAGGGAACTCCAAATGGAACCAGGGAAAATGAAACCAGCAGAGCAGAGTGCATAGCTGTCTTTTCTACTGACACTTAAGTTTCATATGAGCAAGAACTATGATGCAGAACATCTTTTTATCTCTGGAATATAGATTGGGTCAACTTCCAAGAAGCTTGCATATCAAAAGCATTTTGCTATTAAGTTTTACAAGTGAGACCAGAAGCCATCACTTAAGACAATGCGAGAGAGAGTGACTTGATGGTACAGCTCTAACAGGACCAGAGGGGAAAAGACCAAAGAGTATGATTAATCAGATGCTTTATAGACAGGAGAAGAATGGAGGCACAGGAGAAGCATGCCTGCTGAAGAGTCACAGACCTGGGAAAGAATCTTTGAAGAAGTAAATGAGAAAGAGAATAACATTTATTGAAACTCTGCCACTGGCCAGACACTGTGACAAGTGCTCTATAGCCACATTTCCCCAACTTTAGTGTGCTCATGAATTAGTTAAGAGACAGAGTTGGGCTTCAAGTGCAGATCTGTTGGACTTGGAGGTCACACCCAAATATACCACACTGTCTTATGATCCCCTATAAAGTAAAACAGTGCCCCTCAAACTTTAATGTGCTTACCAATCACTGAAGATCTTGTTTAAATGAAGATTCTGATTCAGAACATCTGGGGTGAGTCCCAAGAATCTGCATGTCTAACAAGTTCCTAGGTGGTGCTGATACTGCTGGTCCATGGGCCCCAGTTGCAAAAGCAAGACCTTAGACATCGTCTGTTCTAGTGATTCACAACCTCAAAGGCACACAAGCTTTATCTGGGGTTCCCAGGCCTGGGTGATTTTTAGAAGCTCTCTAGTTCATTCTGATTTTCCATCAGGATTGAGAATTGCTAACCTGGCCCCCTGGTTCTCATTTAGAGTGTGGGCGTGAAGATGGTGTGTAGGTGGGGGATAGGATATGATTCATAACAGAACCATCTTTGGAGTTGTTTCAAACTGTGGGGTATGTGTATCTGTGGATGTGTACTTTTTCCAAACTATACATGCCCCTCTGTTTTGAGATTCAGTGTGTTTTCTAAACACACACCCTTTTGCCTTCTTCCTCTTGACACAGAGGGACACTAAAGTCATTAATAAGGGCCAGGTAGCCTTGGAAGAATCAGACATAATTCAAGAGATCAGTAAGAATATTTTTAAAAAATTTTAATTAGTGTCTTCGGAGAGATCAAGAGGATAGCAAGAGTAGACTTGTTTCCCAGATGTGAAAAGTTATCTGAAAATAAGAACAAAGATATTTTAGAAATTCAAAGCATGACTGATGAAATAACAAAAATGTAGTGGGATAGCTGAATAATGTAATGGACCAAATTGGTGATTTGGAAAGGAAGTCTCCAGAATATAGAGCAGAAGTACAAAGAGATAAAATATCAGAGAAAAGTCAAGAGACAGGGAAGACAGATCAGAATCTGTCCAATAGGTGTTTTAACATAAAATGGACATTTAAAAAAAATTAAGGAAGCATTTCCTCAGCTGAAGAAAGCAGGAGTCTTCAGATTGAAACAGTCCACAGAATGTCAAGGAGGATTTATAAACTAAAGACCAACATTCAGACACATTCTTATGGAATGACAGAACTCTAAGGATATAGAAAAAAATGCACAAAAGCTTATGGAGCAAGGAAAAATTGGTACCTTGAAAAATAACAAGATTCAGACTGACATGAGATTTCTTCTCATCAGCTATATCGGATGCTCGAAGCCCATAGTGTAGTGTCCTCAAAGTTCTGAGGGAAAATCGTTTTTAGTATAGAATATAGACTTTTATACCTTGCCAAACTGTCAACAAGAGGGGGTACCCAAATTAGTCATTTTCAGAAACAGAAGCAATTATAAGGTTACTCTATTTGCTTCTTGTGGCTGCCACAGCAAATTACCACAAACTTGGTGGCTTAAAACCAGAGAAATTTATTCTCTCACTGTTCTGGAGGACAGAATTTTGAAATCAGTATCATTGGGCTGAAAACAAGATGTTGGCAGGGCTGCCCCCCCTCTGGAAGCTCTAGGGGAGAAGCCGTTCTTGCCTCTTCAAGCCTTTGGTGGTAACTGGCATCTCTTGGTGTGTGGCTGCAAATCTCTCTCTGCTCCATCTTCATATCTCCTGCTGCATGTCTGTGTGAGAAATCTCCATCTGCTCCTCTCTCATAAGGACACCTATGATTGCATTTAGGGCCCATTTGGATAATCCAGGATAATTGCCCCATCTCAAAATCCTTAACTTAATTACATCTGCAAAGACCCATGTTTCGCCATATAAGGTAACATTCACAGGTTCCAGGGATTAAGATGTGGATATCTTTACCAGTTACCAATCATACCCAGGAAATGAAAATGACTCTAGCAAGACTAAAAAAGAATTTAAGAAGAGGATGACATGAGAGACAAAACAAAAACAAAAACAAAAAAAATGGGGGGGGGGAATAAAGTGCATTTGGAATTGACCCAGAAGAAGTGAGGAGAGCTGACAGGGACTGAGTCTCCCCGGGACTCTGCTCCATAGAAAAGGCTCCTTTGAATGTCAGAAGTATCACAGCAGTGAATTACATTTCCTCTTCCCTGTGGATCCAGTCATATTATTTGGATCTGCAGGGAATAGTGTTCATATAATCACACTGCTGTTCTTGGTTTTCTTTTTTTTTTTTTTTTATGTTGTTAGTCACCATACAGTACATCATTAGTTTTTGATGTAGTGTTCCACGATTCATTATTTGTGTTTAACACCCAGTGCTCCATGCAATATATGCCCTCTTTAATACCCACCACCGGGCTCACCCCTCCCCCTCCCCCCTCCCCTCTAGAACCCTCAGTTTGTTTCTCAGAGTCCATAGTCTCTTATGGTTTGTCTCCCCTTCCAATTCCCCCCCCCTCATTTTCCCCTTCCTTCTCCTAATGTCCTCCATGCTGTTCCTTATGTTCCACAAATAAGTGAAACCATATGATGATTTGACTTATTTCACTTAGCATAATCTCCTCCGGTTCCATCCATGTTGACGCAAATGGTGGGTATTCATCCTTTCTGATGGCTGAGTAATAGTCCACTGTATCTATGGACCACATCTTTTTCCATTCATCTGTTGAAGGGTATCTTGGCTCCTTCCACAACTTGGCTATTGTGGACATTGCTGCTTTGAACATTGGGGTGCATATGGCCCTTCTTTTCACTACATCTGTGGTGTCTTTGAGGTAAATACCCAGTAGTGTGATTGCTGGATCATAGGGTAGCTCTATTTTTAAATTTTTGAGGAACCTCCACACTGTTTTCCAAAGTGGCTGTACCAACCAGCATTCCTACCAACGGTGTAAGAGGGTTCCCCTTTCTCCACAACCTCTCCAACATTTGTTGTTTCTTGCGTTGTCAATTTTCGCCATTCTAATTGGTATAAGGTGGTACCTCAAGTGTGATTTTGAGTCTTTAGGATTACATTATGGACAAAATGTGGAACACTGACAGAGTGCAAGTGTTATAAACCTTGAAATTGTAAATATATATAGAATAAAATTGAGAGTTCATGAGAGAGAGGTAGAAAGAAGAGATTCACTGCTTTCTTCAAAGGTTCATGGTGGGGAGTTCATGAATGAGACAGCTTTATATAATATATTATATTTATATTATACACAATGTACCTTTACAGCTTTATATTATAAACAATGTACCTAAAAAAGCTGTCTCATTCAGTTTATATTATAAACAATGTACCTAAACAATAATATAAACAATGTTTATATATATAATAAAGTAATATAACAGGAACACCTAAAAGAACTTCAAAAAGTAATATAACTGACCAGAGTGGGAAGTCAATGTGTGGGGAGAGGCGAGGGGCAGTGGCAGGGTGCTGCATTCCTAACCCTCCACGCGGGGCCACCAACACATCAAGGTCTAGTTGTGTTTTCAAACTTTACAATAGAAAGTGCAACAAGAAATAAAATAGAAACTTCCAACAGAAATGTCCTCTGGGGAGTGACACTGGGTTTAGAGGAAGATGGGTGGGGAGAGATTTTACGATTTGCTTTAGATTCTCTTTTGCTGTTTTGAACATTTTAAACTAGGTTTAAAAACAAGTTTAAAACACAACTAAATCTAACACTTTAAAACAAAGCAGGTGGAATGAGAGATCCCAAGTCTTTGGCCATATGGCGTGTTCCACTCCTTCCGAAGGGCACAGGACAGTGATGTCCAGCGGCAAGAAAGGAGCAGAGTGGGGTGTGAATTCATGTCCCCTGGGGGACGGGAGAGGCATGGGAGGCAGGTCAGCCTAGAGAAAAGAAGCCCTATGGGGACTGAGAGCTTCAGCAAATATTTGGAGGCTGCCATGTAGGCCAGAGGGCACAGATTTATTTTCTGAGGCCTCAAAGGTTGGAATGAGGACCCAGTGGGACCTTTAGGAAGAGCTCAGCTCTCTGTAAGGAGCACAGAGACCAAATGAGTGCCCTCATGAGGTAGTGAGTTCCCCATCACTGGAGGTGTTTGGAAGGCATGCCTAGAGGGGCAGCACAAAAGACAGAAAGAACATGCATTTGGCAAGAGAAGGCTGTGGAGGCTAGTGCTTGTCAACGCTCTGCAGTGGCGGTGTAACACGGAGCGAGGCAAATGCCTTCACCTCCGAGTCCCAGCTACCCACATCTGCAGACAGGATTAATAACCGCTAGCTTGTCGTGTTGTTACAAAGGCTTACGTGAAATAAACACTACATGGGAAAACCAGCCAGTATAGTGCCTGACACTTAGTGTTGACTAAATGGCAGATGTCATTACGGAGGGTATGGGATGGCACGTGAGAGAGAATGAACCAGATCACCTGTATGGCCCTCTAGCCGGAGAGTCCCAGCCTTTGGAAGCAGAGACGGCCTGGACACTGAGCTCTGAGGCACAGTCTGAAAGCCAGAGCCCTCGGAGCCCTGAGCCGCCCTTTCCTCCTCTACTGGGGGACCGCCAGGCCATGTCTGAGAGGGCCTCTTTGCCACTTGCCAACAGGAGCCTGAGGAAGTTCTGGATATTACTGTGAGTCAGGGATCATCTAGGAGAAGGGGCTCCTTTGCCAGGCGGGTGACAATATGATCTGGGGTACTCCTTCAGAGAGGTTTCTGGGGCTCAGAAAAGTACTCTGACTTAAGACCTCAGAAATTCTTGGGCAATAGCACCTCCGCAGGTGGCCAGCCAGCGTGTGGCAACTGGCCCCTTGTCTGCGCCCCTGGGATAGGCAGATTTCCATCCCAGCCTGTGTCCCTCATGCCATCCACCCCAGCAGGCAGCGTGGAGGGTCCTCAGGGCCGTGATGGCACATTCTCAGCCACAGGCGTCATGGTACGGCCCTGATGGATTCTCCAGCCCAGACATTCGGGCAGACGCCTTGCTCTCCCAGGGCCATGACCGTGAGCCATTTATAAAGGCAGCTCCACATAATGATGCCATCACCCCTGCAGGGACGCGACCTGCCACACAGCCAGAAACCTATACCCCACACCCTCTGCCCCATAGCAAACCTCACACTGGAAGAGGAGATGGTGAGATGTTTTATTTTCCTTCTAAAGGATTTAACCGTGAGTAGTCCTGTTCCAGCCGAGCCCCTTTCCCCACACAGGAAAGCAATGCTGTTCTTGTCAAGGCAAGCTCCTTGGTGCTAGGACCCGAGGTGTTCAGCCAGGGCCCAGCCCATTTTCAGAAGCCTTGGGTTTTGCCGTACCTGGCAAGGGCAGGCCTTGGGCACATCACCACAAGAGGTTTCGGGGGACCCAAGGAGCATCAGTGTCCTCCTCTAACCCAATCAATTCATTAAGCAAAACTTCTTTAAAAAAAACATCAGCAGAACCCTGGTAACAGAGAATGTCCCCTCACTTGCTGTCACTCCCTGAGAGCCGGAGGTGGTTCAGCTGACGTTGGGTGACCCTGATTGCCTTGAAAGAAGGCAGAGAACATGCGTGCCAAGATTGAAGGAAGCTGGGAGGCTTTCCGGTTGTCGTCTTTTCGTCATTTTCTGAAATGCTGTCAATTTACTGAAGGTCAGACAGCCCCCATTCATGTGCTCATGTGCATGTTTGACCTACATGAACTTGGGGGATTTACACTGTAGGGATTTCCCCCGTGTGGCTCCTTCTCATGAAGGGCAGTGTGTACAGGGAGTTTGCTTTCCACATCCTGCTGTTTGCCAGCACCCGTCCCCCCGGAGTTCATGTCCAATGGCCTTCCCTTAAGTGGTAGTGTGATGTGTGTGTGTCTTGTGGCCACTACCAGGTGGTGGGGGCGGGGTTCTGGAGGGCAGAGATCTTATCACTGGGTGCCCTCCCTCCACCCCTGCTAAGAACTAACCCAGCAGCTGACATACAGTTTACTGAATAAGGATTAATAAATAAAAAATGAACTTATATCCCCTTTTCATGGTCTTGCAAAACACAGGAACAAGGAATCCCAGAGGCAGCTGGGGGGCAGGCAAAGGGCTGGTGCTCTGAGGCCAAGCATAGTACAAACAGTACAGGTTCCAGACTGGGCAAGCCTGGACTTAAATCCTGGTCTACACTCAATGGTCATGTGACCTGGCCATGCTCCTGAACGGCCCTGAGCCATTGCCTCATCTGCAAGGTGGGTCTAGTAAGAGCTGAGGGATAAAGCAGGACGCGCAGGTGAAACACTGAGCATGGGGCCTGGCTCCCAGTGAATGATGACCAGTGCCACTGGGCTGTGTGGTGGAATTTGGGCACGTGTGCAGACAGACACACACAGACAGACAGACACCCCCCCCCCACACACACACTCATGGTTTTCAAAATGCTTCAGTAAAGGAGTTAGGAGAAAGAATTATTACTAAAAGACATTTAACTAACTTGTTAGTGTCATTCAGGCCACTAAGCCCCTTCAAAGAGGGGGTGAGGTGCCGAGGGGTGAGTTGCAGCAGCTGTGAATCTTCAAGTGGGGAAGCTTGAATCGGGGCTGGCGTCCCCCCTTCACCCCATCTCCCTCTCCTTACGCACACCTATCTGCCCCCACCAGAGCTACAACGGAGTCAGGCTGACGGTAAGAGAAGTGAGGGGCGAGTCCACACCTACACAGTATATGCTGCACAGGGCTATCCACAGAATGAACCATGTCACCATAGACCCACTTGAACTGGGTTGGCGTGATCTTTGGGGACCTCAGAAAGAGGCCTGGGAGTGGTTGATCAGAGCAGGAGATGCTAACTACAGGGGTGGGGCCTCAGACAAACGGGTATGCACTAGCCAAGCCCAGGAATCAGCACGGGGAGTGTGGTGAAGGGAGAGAACTGGGAGAAGTAAGTATCTGATTCTAGCACTGAGGCTGAAAATCATGGCATTTGGCTATTTTGTCCCATGGTGCATCCCCGACCACACCGACCACTGTGCTACAACCTGATTTTAGGCCCTCACCTCCTCCCCCCTGGATTGCCAACAACCCTCCTAACTGGTCTCCTTGCCTCCAGACGGGGCCCACAGCCCTCTTGGCAGTACCCCCAGCTCACAATCGTATTCTCGCGGACCTGACCTGATCACTCCCAGACCCTCAGCACACCCCATCTCCTTCAAGAAGGCTCAGAAAATGGTTTTTCAGTGAATGGGTGAATTAGCTAGTGAATAGGCCGATGGGTAGCAGTCCAGTGATGCACACAGAGGTGGGGGGTTTGGACCTCAGATGTCAGGGAGCCAGGCGAGCCTGTAGGCGGGGAAGGATAGAGCCAAACCTCTTTGAAATCAGAGGTTGAAGGGAGGTGAGGAGGCACCGGAGTCAGGAGATCTGGGTTCTGATCCCTTGCCCTGTGATGGGAGTCAGAGACGGCCTCTGCCCTCTTCTCTGTCTGGCTTGATCTGTTTTGTGAGCTCCCTCCCTGTGTAGCTTTCCGGTCGGTGCTGAGACTCCCTGGGGACGTTGGTTGTGAGTGCTGTGACAATCCCAGCCAAATGATCTAAGAGACAGAGAGGCTGAAGGAACCCCAACCAACCTTGCCCACATACACACATTCCCGTAGAGGTGCGGCAAGCCCACGCGCCTCAGTGTGGCCCCTTTTCTGGCACAGCTCAGGAAGGCCTTTCTCACACGCCTGCGCTCAGATTCGCCAGGGCCACGAATAACAAGGTTAAAAGAGGAAGAAGCTGCTTCTGCCTTTCCAGCAAATACTACAGGAAAACTTGCTTAGAGTCCTCCTCTTTCCCAGGGCCGGGCTGGAGCTTGGCATTGAGACTGTTGCCCAAGCCCAGGGCAGACCATTTTGTTAGGAGAGGATGAACAAGAGCAGGAGGTGGGGAAGGACTGGGCGTCCCGTCCATCCGGGGCCTCTCTAGTGTCCCCCAAATCTCCCTGTGTTGAGGCCCGCTGGGGTAATGCGCTTATTCAAGTGCCTACAAAGGACATGTCGGACCTCGACTGAGAGCCCCCTGACCCAGACAGACCTCTACTTACAGTTGCCAGGGACCTATTTCCATCGTTATATTATGTAAGCATGCTGGTTTGTTCTTCAAGATTTCTAAAGACTGACACAGAGCATATCAAAAACTAGTCCTTCACAGCTCGTTGATTAATTACATATATAGTTGCTATAAAATCAGCCCACATTACATATTGAAGTTAAAGTGGTGTGTTTGGAATAATAATTAGGCTAGAAATACAAAATTATTAGATAAATATGATAACTCACAAATGTTTTCAATGGGCTGAAAGGAAAACAGAAAGAAGACACTTCCAGAAGGGAGGCCGCATAGCATCCAGGTAGATGCCACATGGTGACATTAGGCTCTGGGTTAACAGGACAGTCCTGAGCGAAGGGAGAGGGACGTAGGCAGGACTCAGTCAGGGGACGGCAGGACTCAGCCAGGGGACAGCAGGGCCAACAAGCCCGCCAAGTTAGAAGAAGTGGAGGAAGGAACGCCGAATTTAGCAGAAGGTAAGACTGGTTAATATCTGAGTGTTTGCTATGCACTAGGCCCTCTGCTAAGCGTTTCCAGGAGTTTTCTACTTTCATGCGCATCCACCTCTGAGGGGGGTGATGTCGCTGTCACCCAGCACTTCTGTGTATCAATGAAGAAATTGAAGTAACTCCCACGGGTCACAGGAAGCTGGTTTGACCCCAAAGCCGCCGTGACTGACCGCCTCTCCCAGGTATGAAGTGTCCGGGCACTTAACTTGCCTTCTCCATAGCACGTCCTCCATTAAGCGGTTTTTTTGAGAAGAAGGCGAACATTTGTAATGTGTGCTTACTTATATATTTGTGCTAAAATAATAAAGATTTCCATTTATAGAAAGCATACTTGACCTCCATTGCTTGAGAAAGTTGCCCTTGACCCCTGCAGCTAGAGCCCTGGGGGCGTGTCTCAATTCCAGGCTGAGGACCTAGGAAGGATGCTTCTCCTCCGTAGAATCAGCCTTTGAAGCCAAACCAAAAAGTGATAGCAAGCTTCCCTGGATGTTAGGAATTTATAATTACATAGGCATTTTAAAATTTTTAAATTATATTTTGGATATTAACCCCTTATCGGATGTATCATTTATAAAATCCTCTCCCGTTCATTAGGTTGCCTTTTTGTTTTGTTGATGGTTTTCTTCACTTTTTATTTTGGTGTAGTCCCAGTAGTTTATTTTTGCTTTTGTTTCCCTTGCCTGGGGAGACATATCTAGAAAAATGTTCCCACGGCCGATGTCAAAGAGCTTACTGCCTATGTATTCTTCCAGGAGTTTTACGGTTTCACGTCTCACATTTAGGTCTTTAACACATCTTGAGTTTATTTTTCTGTATGTTGTAAGAAAGTGGTCTAGTTTCCCTAGCACCATTCTCAACATCAAAAAAACACACAAATAATCTGATTAAAAATGGGTGGAGGCACTCCGGAAAACAGTATGGAGTTTCCTCAAAAAATTAAGAATAGAACTACCTTATGACCCAGCAATTGCACTACTAGGTATGTATCCAAAGGATACAAAAATAGTCCTGTCCTAAAGGGCACATGCACCCCAGTGTTTATAGTAGCAATGTCTACAATGTCTACAATATCCAAACTGTGGAAAGAGCCCAGATGTCCATAGGCAGATGAATGGATCAAGAAGGTGTGGTATATATACACACTGGAATATCACTCAGCCATAAAAAGAATGAAATCGTGCCATTTGCAATGACAGGGATGGAACTAGAGGGAATTATGCTAAGCGAAATAAATCAGAGAAAGACAAATACTATATGATTCATATGTGGAATTTAAGAAACAAAACAGATGCGTATAGGGGTAGGGAAGGAAAAATAAAACAAGACGAAATCAGAGAGGGAGACAAACCTTGAGGACATTATGCTAAGCAAAATAAGTCAGAGACAAATACTATATGATCTCTTATATATGGAACCCAAACAAACAAACAAGAAAAAAAACAACAACAACAACAACAGAACCCCAACCACATTGGTGTTTGCCTGAGTCAGGGAGTGGGGGATGGGCAAAGTGGGTGAAGGGAGTCGAAAGGTACAAGCTTCCAGTTATAAAGTAAATAAGACCTGGGGCTGTAATGTACAGCATGGTGACTACAGTTAATAATACTGTATTGCATATTTAAAAGAGTAAATCTCAAAAGTTCTCATCACAAGAAAAGAACTCTGTAATTGTATATGGCAACAGATGTTAGCTAGACTTCCTATGGTGACCGTTTTGCAATATATACAAATATTGAATCATTCTGTACACCTGAAACTAATATAATGCTGTGTGTCAATTATACCACCAAAAAAATAGAAAGAAAGAAAGAAAAAGAAAAAGAAAGAAGAAAGAAAGAAAAAGAAAGAAAGAAAGAAAGAAAGAA